>NW_021626566.1:32958-47131 GCF_004785775.1 Grammomys surdaster
GATTAAAGGCGTGCGCCACCACCGCCCGGCTGTTTGTTTGTTTTTTAAGATTTATTTATGCTGGGCAGTGGTGGTGCACGCCTTTAATCCCAGCACTTGGGAGGCAGAGGCAGGCGGATTTCTGAGTTCGAGGCCAGCCTGGTCTACAGAGTGAGTTCCAGGACAGCCAGGGCTACACAGAGAAACCCTGTCTTGAAAAACAAAACAAAGATTTATTTATTTAGTGTATGTGAGTACACTGTATCTGTCTTCAGACACACCAGAAGAGGGCATCGGATCCCATTACAGTTGGTTGTGAGCCACCCTGTGGTTGCTGGGAATTGAACTCAGAACCTCTGGAAGAGGTGTCAGTGCTCTTAACCACCAAGCCATCTCTCCAGCCCTGATTTTACTCTCTTACAATTTGTAGGTTTGAGTTTTCAGAACGTTTCCCAGCGTTTGAGGCTGAACCTGGGGCTTGGCAAGTGCAATAGTCAGACGTGCATCACCGGGCAAGCTCTGTTGTGTCTGTGAGTGCCTGCCTGGCTTTTCTCCATGAGGTCTGGGGATGGCTTAGATCTTACACTGGAGGGGCAGGCGCTTCACCTGTTCATCCAGCTCCCTGTCCGTCGGATTTGCTTTTTGTGTATTTTATACTCTGCTGTGGAAACTCTCCACTGAACAGAGAAGGGAGCGGTGAGCCCCAGCACACAGCTGCCCTCCTGTGTGCACTACAGAGCGAGCCTCAGGGTCCTGTTTGTGTGAAAGTGATTTCTCTTGGCAGTTCCAAACAGGCCTGTACTTTATTTTTGCTGATTTGGGGATTAAACTCAAGGCCTCGCATGGTGAGCAAGCACTGAACTGCTATGTAAATAATTTCAGACCTCGTCCACTACCAAGTTGCCTTGGAGTAGCCCAGCTTTAACTTACTCTTGTAGTCTGCCTGCCTCCAAGTGCCTGGGATTATAGGCTGCACCATGGGTTTTGTTTTGTGTTTTGAGACAGGGTCCCAATATGTAGCCCTGGCTAGCCTCAAACTCAAAGAGAACCCTCTGCCTTTTTCTGCCTTTGCCTCCTAAATGCTGGGATTAAGTCGAGTAGAACTATGTCTGTCTTTCTTACTTTTTATTTGAGATAAGGTCTCTCTACATAGCCTTAGCTACCTTGGTACTTTCTTTTCCCCTTGTGTGGGTGTGTGTGTGCGCGTGTGGGTGTGGGTGGGTGTGGGTGTGGTTTGTTTTTCGAGGCAGGGTTTCTCTGTGTAGCCCTGGCTGTCCTGGAAGTCACTTTGTAGACCAGGCTGTCCTTGAACTCAGAAATCCTCCTGCCTCTGCCTCCCAAGTGCTGGATTAAAGGCATGCTTTTTCTAAAGGGGGACGGGGCTTGAAACTGAGTCTCTCTTTGTAGCCTAGGTTTGAACTTCCACATCACCTGCCTCCTCCTCCTCCTCGCTTGCTTGTGAGCTGATTAAGTTGTTTGTAGTTCTAGAAGTGAGATTCCCTTCCAGTGCCTTCTGCTGTTTGTCTCAGGGTGCAGTCATGTAACCAACTTGCTACGTAGGCAGCGATGACCCTGAGCTTCTGGGTTGCTTTTTAATGTGTATGAGTGTTCTTCCCGTGTGTGTATATTGCACTGTCTGCGTGCCTGGTGCCGTTGGAAGTCAGAAGAGCATTGATGTTCTGAGACCAGAGTTACAGACAGTTGGGAGCCACCAGTTGGGTGCTGGGAGCTGAACCCAGGTCCTTTGCAAGAGCAGCAACATCTTGCCATCTCTCCAGCCCCAGCTGCTGAGCTTCTGATCCTGTGTCTCCCGAGTGTCTGGTGCTTTCTTCTGTTTTTTTTTTGTTTTTGATTTTTTTTGGGTGGGGGGAGAAAATATGGAAGTGGGTACAGGTACCTCCTTCCTATTGCCTGTCATTGGAAGCTGTGTGGGGAGTTTGGTCATTTCTTTTACTGGTAAGTGTTGACACACTCCAGAGGCAGAGGCGTAGGATCTCCATGAGTTCCAGGTAGTGACCAGAACTACCTCGTGAGGCCCTGACTCCAAACAAACAAAAAGAAAACTTTGACAATGGGCCTGTGGTTTCCGGTGACGGTGGCCTGACCCCTTTGTTAGTGAACACCTCATTAGGTTTTTGTAGAGTGGTTTTGTTGCTGTGAGTAGCCTCCTCTGTGTGTTTCCTAGTGCCAGCCCTTTTCACTGCTGTGTAGTGTTCTGTGCCTCTGTCCCTGTCCCTGTCCAGTCCTTTCCTGCTTCTCCCCATATCCACCACCTGGAGCTTTCCCGGGGAAGGGGGGGTGGTAATGGAATGGGGCCTCGGGATCCCCTGAGATAGCTGCAGTTTGCTGGTTTCCCAGCCTGACTTTTTTCTTTCAGTCTGAAGTCGAAGCTCTAGCCGAACAGTTGAGTGAAGAGGAGGAGGAGGAAGAGGAGGAAGAAGAAGAGGAGGAAGAGGAAGAAGAGGAAGAGGAGGAAGAAGAGGAGGAGGACGAGGAGTCCGGGAATCAGTCAGACAGGGTAAGAGGAGAGACTGGCCTTCCTGGAGGAGTGGGGGAGCTGTTCTGAGCTGGGAGCAGAGCTCTTGAACCTTCCTCTTCCACAGAGCGGCTCTAGCGGCCGGCGCAAGGCCAAGAAGAAATGGCGGAAAGACAGCCCGTGGGTGAAGCCGTCTAGGAAACGGCGGAAGCGAGAACCTCCGAGGGCCAAGGAGCCAAGAGGTAAGAAGGCTCCTCTGCTCTCGGGTCCCCTCCTCCGGCCCCAGAGAGCAGTACACACTCAGATGCTCGTGCATGTTCACTGTGTAGACCGCATGTGCGCACGCGCCCAGGCCCCGTGAGCCCCCACTCTCACTCTCTCTGTCTCTGTGTCAGGAGTGAATGGTGTGGGTTCCTCAGGGCCCAGTGAGTACATGGAGGTTCCTCTGGGGTCCCTGGAGCTGCCCAGCGAGGGGACCCTCTCCCCCAACCACGCTGGTAATTAATTGCCAACTACCGGGACAGGGAGCCACCAGGGGGTGCCCATGGGGGTGGAGGGAAATCCTGCCAGAGCTGGGGTGTCCATGCCAGGCTTTGGGGTTCTAGAAAGTGAAGGGGTGGCTGGGCGGGAAGGAGGGGACCCTCCCAGTGGGTGAGGGGCAAGGCCTCCGTCATCTCTGTCTCTTCCTGTCTAAGGGGTCTCCAATGACACGTCTTCGCTGGAGACGGAGCGTGGGTTTGAGGAGCTGCCCCTCTGCAGCTGCCGCATGGAGGCACCCAAGATTGACCGCATCAGTGAGAGGGCAGGACACAAGTGCATGGCCACAGAAAGTGTGGACGGAGAGGTGGGTCTGGGTGCCGCTGGCTCAGGAAGCCTGGAGTGAGCTAGCCTGGGCCCTGGCCTCACCCTCACTCCCTGACCTTCCTTCCCCCCTAGCTGCTGGGCTGCAATGCTGCCATCCTCAAGCGGGAGACCATGCGGCCGTCCAGCCGCGTGGCACTGATGGTGCTCTGTGAGGCCCACCGAGCTCGCATGGTCAAGCACCATTGCTGCCCGGGCTGCGGCTACTTCTGCACGGCGGTGAGTGACCGTCGGGGTGGATGGCGGCCTGACCAGCAAGAGCAAGCTCAGGGGCTGACTGCCTTCTCTCCCTTCCCCAGGGCACCTTCCTGGAATGCCACCCTGACTTCCGTGTAGCTCACCGCTTCCATAAGGCCTGCGTATCCCAGCTCAATGGGATGGTCTTCTGTCCCCACTGTGGAGAGGATGCTTCAGAGGCCCAGGAGGTCACCATTCCTCGGGGCGATGGGGGAACACCCCCAGTTGGCACCGCAGTGCCTGCTCCGCCACCCCTGGCACATGATGCCCCAGGGCGAGCAGATACCTCCCAGCCCAGGTATAGGCCCCTCCCCACCACAACCACCCTGCTCCCCATCTTATCTCCCTTGCTCCCGGACCTGAGAACCTTCTTCCACAGCGCCCGGATGCGTGGGCACGGAGAGCCGCGGCGCCCGCCCTGCGATCCCCTGGCCGACACCATCGACAGCTCAGGGCCTTCGCTGACTCTGCCTAATGGCAGCTGCCTCTCGGCTGTAGGTCTGCCCCCAGGGCCGGGCCGGGAAGCCCTGGAGAAAGCCTTGGTCATCCAGGAGTCGGAGAGGTGAGTTTGTGCTGTTTTCAGGGTACGAATGGGCCAGAGAAATAGGTGTTGCTGTTGGTACTTAAATCTGAGCAGCCCACCTTCTCCCGCTCCGTCCCCTGACAGACGGAAGAAGCTGCGTTTCCACCCACGGCAGCTGTACCTGTCGGTGAAACAGGGAGAGCTGCAGAAGGTGATCCTTATGCTGCGTGAGTGTCTATCCCACCAGGAGGGGCTAAGGGTCTGAGGGCCTTGTGGAGTATGAGAGGTCACGTGACCCTCCGTGATGGGTCCCGCTCCAGTGTGTAATCCACAGTCCAGTGCGTAACTCACAAGCTTTCCCGGCACGGAGGCTGTGCTCCTCTAGTGCACAGCTTGCCTAGCAGGGAGTCCCCTGATGTCGGGCTGTCCCACCCCCAGCTCTCTTACCTCTTGTTGTCTCTGCCTGCAGTAGACAACCTGGATCCCAACTTCCAGAGCGACCAGCAGAGCAAGCGCACGCCCCTGCACGCAGCCGCCCAGAAGGGGTCCGTGGAGATCTGTCATGTGCTGCTGCAGGTCAGTCGTCATAACCCTTCCCCACCTCACTGTCCAACCCCTCCCCAGCATCCTCCGTCCCTGGTGCCAGCCTTCCTCTCCTCCTCACAGGCAGGAGCCAACATCAATGCCGTAGATAAGCAGCAGCGCACGCCACTGATGGAGGCCGTGGTGAACAACCACCTGGAGGTGGCGCGTTACATGGTGCAGTTAGGTGGCTGTGTCTACAGCAAGGTGCGGGATGGAGCTGGAGGGACACAGGGCTGGGCGGTGGGCGCGGGGTGCCAGCTGGAGGGTTCACTGCCTCGTGTTTCCCTCAGGAAGAGGATGGCTCTACCTGTCTACACCATGCAGCCAAAATTGGGAACTTGGAGATGGTCAGCCTGCTGCTGAGCACAGGACAGGTGGACGTCAATGCCCAGGTCAGCAGCCCGGCTGCCCTTCCCGTATGCGGGCTCCTTGGCCGTCTGTCCCCTGGGCTCTGGTCCCACTTCTTCCTTAGCTGACCTGACCCTCCCCCACCGCCTCCCACTGCTCATGTGGGCTCCCTCATTTCTTTGGTTCATGAAACTCAAGTCCCTCCTCTATCTCTGAGCGTGTCCAGTGAGGTCCCCTGAGAGCCTGTGGCGGGGAGTGTACATCTCTGGAATACTCCATTCTCTGGCTTTGGCTGTTCCCAGAAGTGCCCCTAGCGCCTGTTTTCTGGTTAGCAAGTCTGGACTCTCATCCCCTGCCTCCTTCCCTCCCTCAGGACAGCGGGGGCTGGACGCCCATCATCTGGGCAGCCGAGCACAAGCACATCGATGTGATCCGTATGCTGCTGACCCGGGGTGCCGACGTCACCCTTACTGACAATGTGAGGGACACTCAAGGGGGCTGAGAGGACTTGTGGCGGGTAACAGGAGTCCCCTGTGCAGAGTGGGGGCTGAGTTTAAGGATTCTGTCACCTGCAACACAGTCTCTGCCCTTCATCTCCACAGGAGGAAAATATCTGTCTGCACTGGGCCTCCTTCACGGGTAGTGCTGCCATCGCTGAGGTCCTCCTGAATGCCCAGTGTGACCTCCATGCTGTCAACTACCATGGGGACACGCCCCTGCACATAGCCGCCAGGGAGAGCTACCATGACTGTGTTCTGTAAGCCCCAGCTTCCCCGACCCTGGCACCCAGACCCCACTGTGCAGTCTCTGACCCAGGCTTTCTGTCCCTCTTCAGGTTGTTCCTGTCTCGTGGAGCCAACCCTGAGCTTCGGAACAAAGAAGGGGACACGGCGTGGGATCTGACCCCAGAGCGCTCCGATGTGTGGTTTGCGCTGCAGCTTAACCGCAAGCTCAGGCTGGGGGTCGGGAACCGGGCTGTCCGCACCGAGAAGATCATCTGCCGGTGAGTGTAGCCCAGATGTCCGTGCCCATGGCCGCGGCCCCTTCCCAGCCCCAGGACATCCAGAGAATTGCTAGAATCATCTTGCCAGTAGGGGAGGTGGAAGTAAGGGACTAAGCCAGTGAGACCTCCAGTTTGCAAGAGAGCCTTCGGCTAAGCCTAGCAAACGGAGTTCAGTCCCTGGACCCACATTCAGAAAGCCAAGTTGTCCTCTGTCTTACAAGCACATAGCATGACACACTCACCCACGATTGAACAAAGCTGAGGGCAGGGTGTGGTAGCCCACACCTGTAATCTCAGCGGGAAGGAGGCAGACGGTTGGTTGATTTGAACTTGAGGCCAGCTTGGTTTGTAGGTGTGTAGTGAGTCCCAGGTCATTGAGGCTCACACAGTGAGACCTTATCTTTTAAAAAAAAAGAAAGAGGAAAAGAAAAAGGACGTTTCCCCAGCCTTAGAGGTGACTGAGATAGGAGAATTACTGAGTTTGAGGCAGACACCCACATAAGAATTTCAGAGAGGAGCTGGGTGTCACCTGTGACCCCTCCTAATCTGAAGGCTGATTACCACTTCTTGAGCCTGTGTTGACTGGAAAGCAGCCTTTGCAACATGAGGAGACTCAGACCTTAAAAAGAAAAACAAACATCAACCACAAGGAGAGTGTGGGGCGGCCCAGCTGCTGAATGTGCATGCCGAGTTCAAGCCACGAGCCCACCAGAAGGAGAGAGCTGTCTCCTGAAGGTTGCCCTCTGACCTCTACGTGTACACTGTATCCTGTGCACACCACGCATGCACGTGCACACACACTAAGATGCAGAGCTTCTCAAGCCAAGTATGTGGTAATGACCTTTGATCGCTCTGCTCTGAAGGCAGATTTAGGCTGATCTCTGAGTTCCAGGGCTACACAGTGAGATGCTGTCTCAAGAAGGGAAGGGGTGGAAGGGCATTCTTTGAGGGGAGGCTTTTAGGGGTGTGGGGTGGGAGACAGGGTTTCTCTGTGTAGCCCTGGCTGGCCTGGAACTCGCAGAGCTCCCTGTAACTCTGCCTCCTGAGTGCTGGGATTAAAGGCGTACATCATGGTACCCAGAAGGACTGTGACCTTTAATTGTCGCACTCAGGCAGAGCAGATGGAGCTGACTTCCAGGATAGCCAGAGCTACAGAATGAGACGGTCTCAAAAAAAACAAAAAAAAAAGAATGGATCTGGAGTGGAGGCTCAGTGGTTAAAGCAGCGGCTGCTGTTGCAGAGGACCCAAGTTCAGTTCTCACCACCCACATGGCGGCTCACAACCATCTGTAATTTGAGTTCCAGAAGATTCTTCTGACCTCTGTGGGCACCAGACATACATGTGGGGCACATAAGTGCAGGCAAAATATTCATACACGTAAAATGATAAGATACCTTTTTCGGGTGGTCAGTTTGTAATACAAGTGTATTCTGTACAAGCTGAGTACGTTGCTCTGTGTCTGTCCTTATGGCGTCTAAGGAGGCGGAGGCAGGAAGATCATGATTTCATGTTTAAGGCCAGCCGGGGCATTGTAGCAAGACTCAGTCTCCAGCTAAAATTTAAAAGTCCAGAGTCCAGCAGGGTGGTGACATGTGTCTCTAATCCTAGCACTCGGGATCGAGGGCAGGGGAATCAAGAGTCCAAGTCATTCTCTATCTCGCAATTCGGGGCCAGCCTGGGTTATATGATGCTGTATCTCACAAAGGAGTAAAAAAAAGGTTGGGCTGGAAACAGCTCGGTGGTAGAGGGTTCCTTGGCCTGTCTGCAGTCTCACTAAGAAACAAAAATAACCCACTCACTGTCTGGGACATAATTATTTCTTAGCCGAGAGTCTTTTCCTTGGTGTCTTACCTTGTTTTTTTTGTTTGTTTTCAAGAAAGTCTCACTGCATGTGCTGAGATTAAAGGTGCCACCACCCCAGCACCCTTGCACCAAGGAGTCCTCCCCTCAGAAATGCTCTGGCATTAACGTCGTCTGCCCCTTGTGTAGGGATGTAGCCCGAGGCTATGAGAACGTGCCCATCCCCTGCGTCAATGGTGTGGATGGGGAGCCGTGCCCGGAGGACTATAAGTACATCTCTGAGAACTGTGAGACCTCCACCATGAACATCGACCGCAACATCACCCACCTGCAGGTGAGGCGGGGCCCGCAGGGCCTGAAAGGAGCCTGGTGTGGGGGTACCTCCACCCAGGTGGGGGGCATGGAGACTCCCCCTCCACATGAGGTGGGGGGTGCGGAGACTCCCCCTCCACACGGGGTGGGGAGCACGGAGACTCCCCCTCCACATGGGGTGGGGAGCACAGAGACTCCCCTCACTAGGACCATCACCATCACTGTCCTGAACCAGAACCCCACTCACAGCAACTCTTCCCCACCCAGCACTGCACGTGTGTTGATGACTGCTCGAGCTCCAACTGCCTGTGTGGTCAGCTCAGCATCCGATGCTGGTATGACAAGGTGCGTGTCCCTCACCTGGCCACTCTCGCCAAGGAGCCAGGACCCTGCTCTGTTGGGGATGAGACAGGGTGTAGCAGGAAGCCCTGTCACCCTGCCAGGAATTCAATGGGCCTCTCTGCTCGGGTATATGCAAATGGACTCGATGCCCGCCTGCACACTTCCTGGTCTCTGACCTCGGCCTGCAGACTTTCTGCACCTTCCTCTCCTGCTCTGGGCTGGGGTCAGAGTGGAGTTTCCTGTGGAGTCCTCTGGGTCCTGGGCAGCTGAAATGGGCCCCACAGAGAAACCACTGTCCCCTCCCTCCGCACCCCAGGACGGGCGGCTGCTCCAGGAGTTTAACAAGATCGAGCCCCCCCTGATCTTTGAGTGTAACCAGGCATGCTCCTGCTGGAGAAGCTGCAAGAACCGCGTGGTGCAGAGCGGCATCAAGTGAGGCGCGCGCCCTGGCACCCTGCCTCGCCTCCGCCTCCCTCCCCTGGGGCTCTCCTGGTGTCCCACACTCAGTATGACTCCCTCTCCACCTCTAGGGTGCGGCTGCAGCTCTACCGGACTGCCAAGATGGGCTGGGGGGTCCGTGCCTTGCAGACCATTCCCCAGGGCACGTTCATCTGCGAGTAAGTTCACCCTGAGACTGTGGTGTGTCAGCATTCTGCTGACCCCCAGGCCCCACTCTGACCTCCTGCCTCCTTCTCAACTGAAGACAGAGCTTGGCCTCCCTCTGCTCTGAACCCCAGAGCTCCGTGTCATCCTGCATGTACCCCCACCCACCGAGTGTGTTTCCAGACATCATGTCGTCCCTTTCCTTACTGCCTAGATGTAGCTAGCACGCCTGCAGCGGACAGACCTGGGTGTGAGCTGTGTTCTGTTGTGTCCCCGGCCACTTTATTTAATCTCTCCCGGCCTTATTCATCTTCTCTGTAAAGTGAGAATAGCTCCCTCCTGTGCACCTCCTCCCCATGGCCATTAGACTCACCTCGGTCTCTGTGGCCTTTAGAGCAGAGAAGCCCCTTCACCTGCTCAGACACCTGCTCTGAGGACCGCCCCATTTCTTTCTCTGTTCCCTCAACTTCTCAGCCGCCCTTATCTGTCCTTAGGTTGTGCAGTTCCTCTGCAAGCTACATGGGGCAGTGCAGTGTCACAGCTGATGAGGCTGTGCACAGCCTGCCTGTGTGATAGATAGTTCCTGGTGCACACACTTCCCCATGTCTAAGCCTGGCAACTTTGCACCCAGCCAGCCACCAAGGATGCTAATCCTCAGGGCACACCCTCCCCATCATCTCCCACCGTGCCTCTGCAGGTCTGCAGGCTCTCCTCCCACCTCCGCCCCACAGAGTCTCACACCTGTGCCAGCTGCACAGGGGACCCCTAGTGGCTGGACCGTGTCCTGCACCCCTCCCCTGGGCTCTGAGAACTGAGATGGGAGGGGGCCCAGAGCCCCGCTCACACGCAGAGCAAGTGTCTGTCCAATAGGTATGTGGGAGAGCTGATCTCGGACGCCGAGGCCGACGTGAGGGAGGATGACTCGTACCTCTTCGATTTAGACAACAAGGTGGGAAGCGGCACCTGTGTCCTCTGCAGCCTCCTGGGACATCTGGGAGTGGAAACCTGGGTGGAGGGACTGGGTCTCACTGCAGGAAAACTACCAAGGTGAGTGGGTGGAGGTGGGTATTAAGAACATTGTGTCCCCCACCCCCAGGATGGTGAGGTTTACTGCATTGATGCCCGTTACTATGGCAACATCAGTCGCTTCATTAACCACCTGTGTGACCCCAACATCATCCCTGTCCGGGTCTTCATGCTGCACCAGGACCTGCGGTTCCCGCGCATTGCTTTCTTCAGCTCCAGGGACATCCGGACTGGGGAGGAGCTGGGGTGAGGAACCCCAGCAGTCCTGGGCCAGCCTGAGGGGCCAACCAGCCTTTGGTGTTCTTAAGTGTCCCTTGGAGGGCTTGTTAAAACAGTGCAAGGCAGGTGTGGGGACATGCATTCATGA
Organism: Grammomys surdaster; assembly: GCF_004785775.1. Taxonomy (NCBI): domain Eukaryota; kingdom Metazoa; phylum Chordata; class Mammalia; order Rodentia; family Muridae; genus Grammomys; species Grammomys surdaster. The sequence continues at coordinate 43,422 of NW_021626566.1, forward strand.
TCACAGCACTCAGGAGACCGAGGCAGGAGGATCACAAAGAGTCTGGGCTATAGAGTAAGACCCTGTGTCCAAAAAAAAACCAACAAAAAGAGAAGTCCAGCCTGCCCTGGTATCACATGCTAGTCACGCCAGTATTTAAAAGAGGTTGCGGCAGAAGTAACCACAAATTCAAGGCCAGCCTGGGCCATCTAGACAGTTCCAGGACAGCTAGGCCTATAGAGAGAGACCCTATCTTAAAAAACAAGGAAGGGGGTGAGGGCAAGGGTGGGTTGACTGGATGATGGAGTAGCTGTAAAGTGTGCTAGGCTCTTGGCTGCATCCCACCTCCCACAGAGCCTCTTGAGATTCTGGTCCCAAGCCTGGGAGGGCAGAAGCCTGCATTTGTGACAGTTCTCTGGGAGTGGGGATCAATAGACCAACAAAGACATGGGGTCTATCTGGAGAAGTGTTCAGGTGGAGGGAGGATTCTTTCCTAGAGAAAGGGCTCCTGTGGCTCTGGGAGATGGGTTCTGAGTGTCTGGATCCATGGGTCAAGGGCTCCTATGTTTCCCCTGCCAGGTTTGACTACGGTGACCGATTCTGGGACATCAAGAGCAAGTATTTCACCTGCCAGTGCGGCTCCGAGAAGTGTAAGCATTCAGCCGAGGCCATCGCCCTGGAGCAGAGCCGCCTGGCCCGGCTGGACCCCCACCCGGAGCTGCTCCCTGACCTCAGCTCCCTGCCCCCCATCAATACCTGAGGACTCTTAAAATCCAGGCCAGGGCACTGCCCTTCAGACATTCCTCCGTCAGAGACCCCAGTTAGGCCTGGAAGGTTGACAGCCCCTCTCCCAGAGCTGGTTTCTCACTGGGAGTGACTTCAGGGCTGGCCTACCCCACTGAGCCTGGCCTCAGTTTGCTGATTGAAGTTGGGCCTCCGCCAACTGATTTTCTGTGTTCTCAATAAATGTTGGGTTTGGTAATAAACTGTCCGGTGATTGTTTCAGGACAATGAGGACTGCAGGGCTAAGGGGACAGAGGTGGGAAGCAAGCAAGCTGTGGGCTGCCACCTGGTGGGAGAGAAGAGCAGTGGGGTACCCATGGGCCACAAATCACAACCTAGAGGTTTGGGTGTGCCACAGTTGAAGTACTCTGAATAACTATGCAGTGTTTTCTTATCAAAGTACTCGAGTTTCTTCCTCCTGTGGTCAGACCCTGCAAGCGGCTCCTGGGGCCCAGTTCTAGGCCGGGTACCCCTGAGCTGGCTGAGAGTTGAGATAAGGAACTGTAGAGGACCGCAGGCAGGGGCGGGGCTGTGACGTCGGGGAGGGGAGGGGAGGGCGGGGCGGGCGGCAGGTGAGCGGCTAGGTCTCCCTGGCTCCAATCACTCTGGAGACTGAGCCATGGGGAGAAAGCAGAATGAAAACGAGGCTTACGGTAAGGCTGGGGTCAGAGGCCCGGGCTCTGGAGAGAGGTGGCTGGGCTCTGCAGCCATGGCGGCCGAGGTTGTATCCTGACTGAGGAACTGGAGTCTTGGGTCTCTGAGGAGAGCCTGCAGGAAAACAGGAGTCAAGGAAAAGAGACAGAATCTGGTCCTGGGAGGATGGTCCGAGCCACCGGAAAGGACTTGCATACTAAATGGAATCTGGGTGAACAGGAGTTGGGGCTGGCGTCTAGAAGGGGGAGGTCAGGCCTGGGCTGTAGGTCCCTGAGGGCAGAGCCCTGACAAACAAAGCCTGTGTGGTTAGAAGGCAGGTTAGGGTCCTGAAGACTTAAGAGTCCAGCAGTGTCCTGTGCTGTAGAACCTCCAAGAGTCGGGGCTGGGGTTCCTGTGAGTCAGAGAGCTCCTTTAGACTTTGGAGCTCAGAGGAGCACAGATTGCTGGAGAGGGGTCTGTTAACCCACACTCCATGAAGAGGAAGAGTCTGACACTCCTGGGGTCTGTGAGGAGTTGGGGAGATGAGCCTCTGAACTAATAAAGTCCTTTGAGGAGTAGGAGGCTGGAACCCAAATTCTGTGGTCTGCCTGCTAGGATTCCTGTAAAGTGTGGGGCCTGGGACCTTGAGCTACTGGGGTCTGCCTGCTAGAATCCCAGAGAGGAGTGGGGGGCTAGTACCATGGACTAAGGGAATTCTTTTGAATAGGGGGTGGAGCTGCTGGAGTCCCCCTGGTAGGGCCCCTGTGAGGAGTGGGGGGAGCAGAGACAGCTGACACCTGCCTTAAGGTTTCCGTTGGGAAGAAGTGTGTGCCTACCTGGAGCACTTTATTTAATAGGGGCCAGGGCGGTGTGGAAGTTGAGGCCTGAGGGCAGAGAAAGCAGGGAGGCCTGTTTCCAGAACTGCCGAAGTAAAGGGCTGGAAGTCTTTCCCCCAAATCCTGAGAAGCGTGAGACTGGACCGGGAAGAGAGAGGGCTGAGGGCTGGGCCTCCTCTAGGTGGGGCTGGTGTCCCCTAGGAGACGGAGTAATGGCCAGAGCACGCCACAGAAAACTTCCTGGAACAGCTTTGGGTCAATCATTGACCCTGTGTCTGTGAGCCCAGGTGGGACAGAGTCCAGAATGCCCACGAAAGAAGATACCTGCCCCAGGCTAGCCCAGCCCTCAGCTGTCCCTCAGCGTCCACCAGGACCCTAGCAGCCTGGCCCCACCCCCTCCCCTGTGTACTCAAGGAGGACCAGGAACAGGACGTGGCCACAACCACAGCAGTCGGCTCAGATGTCAATCTGGCTGGCTACCCAGAGCTCCGTGGTAGCCTGAGTGGGGGGTCTACAGAGCTGTAGGGTAGCCTGAGTGTGTGTGTGTGTGGGGGGGTCCTACGGAGCTCCCATTGACCTACAGAGTTTCATAGCTTTAACCATCCTTTCTTTGTCATATCCTTGAGCCAGAGGGCTGAGAGAAGTGATTGTGGTCCCCTGAGGGGCTCCCAAACTGGACGGTCCAGAGCTGACTTGGAACAGGATATAGGACAGAATTAGTACTGGGGTCTGAGGGCCACTAAGAGGGAATCCCAGAAGCTGGGCCACATACTACTCAGATGCCCTGAGGTACCAATCAAAAACCTTTAAGAATCACTTTAAGAAGCTTTTTCTAAAAAACCAATCAGGAGGCTGAAGCAGGAGGGTGGCGAGTTCAAGGCCAGCTTGGAGAACTCAGCAAGATCTTGTCTGATATACAAAGCAAAAATAAGAAAATAAATGGCTTCGGTCTGAAGGTGGTGGCACACGCCTTTAATGCCAGCTCTTGGGAGACAGAGGCAGGCAGATCTCCATGAGTTCAAGGCCAGCCTGGTCTACAGAGATCGTTCCAAGAGGCTAAAACTTTATAAAGAAACACTATCTCAAAAAAAAAAAGTAAATAAATAAAATAATTTGCTGTAGTTACAGTTTAGTGGCAGAGTTCTTGTCTCACACATAAGAAACCATAGATTCGATTTCCACTACTGCCAAAAATAAAGCCCCCACCTCCCTCCTGCTGCTGGGTAGCAGCCACAGCAGGCAACCATGGGACTGCTCTCTGACCAGGGTACTTTTAATCCAGGTCCCTAGGGTCCTGTTAGTCAGCTAGACAGGCTCCTGGGACTACGGAGTGTCTGAGAAGGACCGGATGTGGTGGGGAGAGAGACCCTCAATGACTCATCCTCCACTCCCCCTTTCAGGGAATTCGGCCAAATATGACCCCTCCTTTCGAGGCCCCATCAAAAACAGGTGAGCTATAGGCAATGCCCGAGGGATGTG
>NW_021626566.1:47231-57925 GCF_004785775.1 Grammomys surdaster
TCTCCCTCTCCCTCTCCCTCTCTCTCTCTTTCTCTTTCTGTCTCTCTTTCTCTTTCTGTCTCTCTCTGACTCTGTCTCTCTCTGCCTCTCCCTGTCTCTTTCTGTGTCTGTCTCTCTCCGTCTCTTTCTCTCTCTGTCTCTCTTTCTCTCTCCCTCTCTCCCTGGCTCTCTTTCTCTCAGTCTCTCTCCATGTCTCTGGTCTCTGTGTATGTGTGTGTTATTATCTGTGCTATATTTCAGCAGAAGAATCCTCATCCTAAGAAAAGCTTTCTTAAAGTAGATAAAGAATGTCAATCTTGCCAGACAGTGGTGGCAGACATCTTTAATTCCAGCAGTCAGGAGGTGAAGGCAGGTGGATCTCTGAGTTCAAAGCCAGTCTGGGCTACAGAGCGAGTATCAGGACAGCCAGGGCTATACAAAGAAACCTTATTTGGAAAAGAAAAAAAAAAAAAACTGAACTAAACCAAAAAAAAAAAAAAAAGAATGCCAATCGTTCTAGCATTTTCCAATCCTCTAAACCATAACCCACCCCCAAACCATGCCCCACATTTACACCTCCCAACTCCCCACTCCATGGTTACACACACCCCAGCTCAGACGTCCATCTCTCCCCAGGGGCTGCACAGATATCATCTGCTGTGTTCTCTTCCTGATCTTCATTTTGGGTTACATCATAGTGGGGCTTGTGGGTAAGTTTTTAGCTACCCAGAGCTGGGGCTGGGGTGAGGACAGTAACCCAGGGAGGGATTGCCCATAGCTGCCTGCCCCCAAGTCTCCGCCTTCCTGTGATCCCACTGTGTGCCTGTCTGCAGCCTGGGTGTATGGAGACCCTCGACAAGTGCTGTACCCCAGAAACTCCACGGGGGCCTACTGTGGCGTGGGCGACAACAAGTGAGTAGTGGGTAGCAGGACCGTGGGGGGTGGGAGACAACCCCAGGGCAGACAGCATAGCCTGGCATCTGTCGTTCTCCCGCCCCGGCCTGTCTTCTCTGAACTCAAGCATTTCCGGGCCACACCAAGAGCCTTTCCAGGACTGGGGACAGTTTAAGTGCATAAGCTTAGAGTTCAGACATCACTGTGAGTCTCCACCTGAGATAAGTTTGGATTGTGTGACCTTGAGCAACTTACTCAGCCTCTCTGAGCTTAAACTTCCTCAACTGAAACAGCTGAGGCCTTCCAGGAGGCATGCAGGAAGTGCAGGGTAAATAGTAAGACACTAACAGTTACAATGCTTTAAGAAGGCGGGGTGCTTCACACCCAAACTGCTAAGCCTCCTGAGGTAGATACTGTCCTTCGTAAGAGACAGATGTGAGGCCTTGTTAAAGGCCGTAAAGCCTCCTTACTAATGGGCTGTGCTCCAGAACCAACACTATCAGCCACACATTGTATCGTAAGTAAGGTGTTCAGGGTCTTCCTTATCTTCCCAAAGAGGCTGGGCCAGGTGCTGGATGTAACTAATTTGGTCCAAGTGCTATCTCTATGCTAAGAGAATGAGACCCTGTACCTGGCCTGGAGAGGTACAGGGCACACCTCTGTACCTCAGACACACATATCTTCTCTTCCTACAGGGATAAACCGTACGTTCTGTATTTCAACATCTTAAGCTGTGCAGCGGCCCTCAACGTCATCTCCATCGCTGAGAATGGCCTACAGTGCCCCACACCCCAGGTCAGAAGCCAGGACCTGCCTGAGCCCCACCTATCCCCAAGGCCCTGGGTACCAGTCCCTTAACACGCTCTCTACCCACAGGTGTGCGTCTCTTCCTGCCCACAGGCCCAATGGGCAGTGGGGCCGCTGCAGTTCTCAAAGACAGTCCGTGACGTTTATAAAGAAAACAGAAAATTTTGTCTTCCAACGGTGTCCCCAGATATGGTAAATGCTGGTACCCGTGACATCACGGTTGTCAGAGAGAACCCATAATGGTAGGAAAGGGAGAGGTTTGGCTCCAAGGAGGAATGGATCAGTCTGAGCCAGGATACGGTTGAAGTTGTGGAGGGTGAGGTAGTGGTGATGGTGATGATGGTGATGGTGGGGATGATGGGGATGATGGTCATAGTTAAGACGCCGGGAGCCACAGCTTCCTCATTCTGTTCTATATCTGTGCCTCTATCTGTTCTTCTCTCTCCATCCCCAGATAGTGAGTGACAGCCTGCAGAAGGAACTCTGTCCCAGTTTCCTTCTTCCTTCTAAACCAGGTGAGAACCTCGAACGCTACCCCTATCTTGGGCATCAAGCCATCCCATATTTTCATTCCTCAAACAAAGGAAGCAGGTCCAGAAGAAGGAAAGCCACTCGGCACGTCAGTGGGAGCTCAGAAGGGAGCGGCAGGCCTTCATCTCCTGCCTCGGGACCCTAGAGTCAGACTCTCAGTGCCTGCTGTGAGGCTGTGCACCAGGTGCTGGGGACAGATACAGGGACAGTAGAAACCTCTCTCTGCTCCAGCTACACTCTGGGTAGAGAGATCAGAGATACTTACAAGAGGTTGAATGAACAGACTAGATTGTGTGTTCCTAAAAGGGCAGCTGAGGCAGGAGGATAGATGTTGAAGGCCAGCCTAGGACACTTAGCGAGATCCTATCTCAGTACAATAATAAAACAGGCCTGATGAGGTGCTGTGTCACATAAAATGCTTGCCGCCAAGTCTGACAGCCTGAGTTTGATCCCCAGGACCCGTACGGTAGGAGAGAATGCATTCCAAAGACGAGCTCTCTAACCACCACTGGCACTGCACAACTCACACGACCCAGGCACATTCACACCCAATAAATAGGTGTCATAGTGTTTCTTAAGGAAGGTGAGTGACAGGCGTGCAGAGCACTCTCCTAGCTTGTGCAATGCCCTGGGTTCCATCGTCAGCAAAGACAGATCAGAACAAAAATAACGAAGAACATCCGTGTAGGGATATCAGGGAAGTGTGTGTGGTGAAGCCGCAGAGGTTCTCTCAGCAGCCAGGAGTTGCTGGTTGCTCATACATGGATTCCCAGCGCCCACATAACAGCTCAAAACTATCCGTAACCACACAGGTGCTCGGACACAGTCTTCTGGCCTCCACGGGCACAAGTTACAATGACGCTTATACACATGTGCAGGCAAAGCATCAAGGGGGACATAGCGTCAGATGCCTTTAGTTTCAGCACTCAGGAGGCAGCATCAGAGGGATGGATCTCGATGGGTTCAAGGCCAGCCTGATTCACATAGCGAGTTCCAGGCCAGCCAAGGCTCTACATAGTAAACCCTGACTCAAACATGAAGCCAAACAGATAAATCTATTTAAAAGTTTTTTTAAAAAATAAAATTGACGTTGGCCGGGTGGTGGTGGTGCACGCCTTTAATCCCAGCACTTGGGAGGCAGAGGCAGGCGGATTTCTGAGTTCGAGGCCAGCCTGGTCTACAGAATGAGTTCCAGGACAGCCAGGGCTATACAGAGAAACCCTGTCTCGAAAAACCAAAAAAATAAAAAATAAAAAATAAATAAAATAAAATTGACATGAATGAATGAATCTGAAGATAATATAGCAAACAGAGATATCTTTCCAAATGTTACATGTGTACGTGGCGGTGTAAGCCAACCATGACCAACCTTTCTGCGGCACACGCTTCTTCCGACTGCTAGTGTAACCGGTTTGGTTTATTTAAAGATAGAATCGTACTCTATAGCCCAGCTGGCTCCAGACTGGTGATCTTCCTGCCTCAGCCTGACCCCATGCTGAGATGACAAATGATATGGGCCACCACTCCCTGCCTTTATCTTTCCTATTTTGTTTTTTTTTTTTTTTTTAGTAGAAAATATATTTTTAAATTTTGACATGAGAAAGGACAAGGTCTCAAGGCAAGTAGGATAGAAAAGGCACCCGAGGGCGGCTCCAAAGCAGACAGATTTGGGTTTAAACTTGAGCATTTTCTAGTGGTTGGGTCTCGGGCCAGTTACTCAGCCCTTCTGTGTTTGTTTTCTCAGCATTGGGATGCCAGTGATAAAATTAAACCTGACTGGCTACATGTGGTTCCAAAGCTGGTAACAGGTCCAGCTAGAGATGCAGAGATAGAGGTGGGTCAGGGGCTGGGCCGAGGCTCAGAGGAGTTTCTGAAAGAGGCTACTTAGAGGCCCCGCAAGTGCAGAGATATAAATTGTGCATAGAGCCGGGTGGTGGTGGCGGACACCTTTAATCTCAGCACTTGGGAGGCAGAGGCAGGTGGATTTCTGAGTTCGAGGCCAGCCTGGTCTACAGAGTGAGTTCCAGGACAGCCAGGGCTACACAGAGAAACCCTGTCTCGAAAAACTAAAAAAAATAATTAATTAATTGTGCATAGAATTCAGGGCCTGGAAGAGTAGCCCGGGGGCATGACAGAGTCAAGGGACTGACTATAGGAGGGCAGCGAGGTCAGGGCTGGAGGTATCCAGGGTATCCAGGTAATGGCGTGCGAAGACAGCTGGCCAGTGCTAGGGAGGGAAAACAGGCCAAGAAAGAGCGGAGCCCACCCACCATTGCCCCCTGTCCTGGCAGCATTCATGGATGGACGGATGGACGGAGGGTTAGAGAGACTCCGCCCAGCAGCCTCTGATCTCTCTTCTAGCTCTGGGACGCTGTTTTCCACTCCCGGACACCAACTTCACTTTACCTGAACACTTACAGATCAATAACACCACCATCTCTAATGGAATCAGGTAGATGTCACCCTCTGTATCATCCTCGTATCCCTGTGTCCCTTCTTACCCTCAGCCCCATCTGACTCCATCTCTCCCCGACAGTGGCCTCCTGGACAGCATTAATGCCCGGGACGTCTCTGTGAAGATCTTTGAAGATTTTGCCCAGTCCTGGTACTGGATTCTCGTGTGAGTCCACGGCTTCCCCAGGATCAGGCACCACCCTCTGCCGTTCCTAATACTCTTTCCCCAAGTCTACTGTGAGGTGATCAGAAGGTGGAGCTAGCTCAGAGCGGACCCCAAGCCTCTCAGAAGATGAATTGAATCTACGAATACCTGGGGGGGTGCAAGGAAAGAAATCTGGGGGACTAGGAAGGGCTTGGGAGGCGACCCCTCACGTACGTTCTTTATGCAGGGCGCTGGCCGTGGCCCTGGTGCTAAGTCTGCTGTTCATCCTGCTCCTGCGCCTGGTGGCGGCACCCCTGGTGCTGCTGCTGATTGTGGGGGTGCTGGCTGTGCTCGCTTATGGCATCTACCACTGTTGGGAACAGTACCGAGTGCTGCGGGATGAGGGAGCCTCCATCACCCAGGTGGGCTTCACCACGAACTTCAGTGCCTACCAGAGTGTGAAGGAGACCTGGCTGGCTGCTCGTGAGTCCCCTGCCCATCTCCTCTGTCCGCTGCCCGCCAAGGGTTAGGTGACCCTGGCCCTGACCCGGGACCGCCACCTGCTGTCTCCGTGCAGTGATTGTCCTGGCTGTCCTGGAGGGTGTCTTGCTTCTCATGCTCATCTTCCTGCGTCAGCGGATCCGGATCGCCATCGCTCTGCTGAAGGAAGCCAGCAGGTCAGGCCCCACCTATGATGGAGAGGGGACCTTGGGCAGGGTTGGTGGCCTAGATGGGGTAATAGGAACCCCAGAAGAGAAAGGTAGAGTTGTCCAGTGGGTGACACTGCTAAATTTCAGCCATTTATTTATTTATTTATTTGGTGGGGGTGGGAGGGTTGGAACAGGGCTTCTCTTTGCAGCCCTGGCTGTCCTGGAACTCACTCTGTTAGACCAGGCTGGCCCCAAACTCACAGAGACCTGACTGCCTCTGCTTCCCAAGTGCTAGGATTAAAAGCATGCGTTTCCACTACCTGGAGAGTTCCAGCCTCTTAGGACCTCAGTTTCCCTATCTGATTTGTTTTGCTGTCCTTGGGAGGGGGTGAGATTTATTTATTTGTGTTTTATGTATGGGTGTTTTGCCAGTATGTCTGTGCACGTGTCTGGTCCCTGTGGAGGCCAGAAGAGGCCGTTGGATCCTCTGGAGCTGGAGTTGCAGACAGTTGTGAGGCGCCATGTGGATTCTGGGAACTTAGCTCAAGTCCTCTGGAGAGCACACAGCGCTCTTAACTGTGGCGCCATCTCTCCAGCCCCAAGGGGTTTTTGTTTTGTTTTGTTTTTGAGACAGGAACTCATATAGCCTAAACTAATGTCATGGAACAGTTATGTAACTGAGGCTGACCTCGAACTCCTGGTCTTCCTGCCCCACAAGACAGTTGATGATACAGAGTCTCAGGAAGCATAGGCTGACTTCAAACTCACTATATAGTTGAAGATGACCTTGAACACATCCTTTTAACCTATCTCCAGAGTGCTAGGAATATGGGCATGTGCCACCAGGCCTCTTTTATGCAGCGCTGGGGTCGGGGGTCTAGCCTAGGGTCTCCTGTGTGTTAGGCACACCCTCCTCTGTTATCGTCCCCAACCTGTCACTCTTGCAACATAACCCGGACTGGCCTCAGACCGGTAGCAACCCTGCTCTCTCAGCCTCTCGGGACTGGAATTGGAAGTATGTTCCACCACCCCAGGCTCCCTATCACACCAGTCTAAACCTTGCAACAGCATGGTGAGGACTGAATGCGTGGATGTGGACTATTGGCTGAAGCGTGGGTGTGGACTATAGGCACAGCAGTCTGGAGGCACTGGGAGCTGAGGTGCTTGCTGGGTCAAGTGGTGGGAGTCAGAGATGGCCAAAGCCACCAGGGGGCACACCTTTTGAGGGTTCTCTTCCCTTACACTCCCTGAGCGTCCCAGGTGTCTTTTGTGACTCCAATCTCCCCCTCCGGGGTCCCTTGAGCCTTACTCGGTTCACCCAGCAAGAGTCTACAGTGTACCCCTCCCAGAACCAGGTGCTGGGTGGGTTTATAAATATGGAAGAGGAAATCTGGAGTTCTGTTTCTGGTTTGGAAAACAAACAGGCCAGAGGAAGGGTCCAGCCAGGGTCAGGCCAGGGAGCAGATGCACAGGGGTGGGGTCCCAGAGAACTACTCTTGTCTTCATACAGGGCTGTGGGGCAGATGATGTCGACTATGTTCTACCCTCTGGTCACCTTCGTCCTCCTGGTCATTTGCATTGGTTACTGGGCCGTGACAGCTTTGTATCCTTCATACAGCCCCCACTGGAGAACACGGGGTACGGGTTGGAGCAGGGGATGGGAGCACGGGACAGGTCCCATGAGGGGATGTGAGGGACTGTATTGTAAGTGTGAGTTTGGGTTAAATGACAACCTTCTGTGGGTGCGAACAGTCTGCATGAGTCCCAGCGGCAGCATTTAGGGGTGTCCTGTAGTTGACAGCTGGCATCGTGCTTTTCTTGACTCATCTCTGGGTACCTGGCCACATCTGGGCAACCGCAGTACATCTACTGGGTGTCCAACACCAGTACACCGGGCTGTGAGAACGCTCCTGTGAACGCGTCCTGTGACCCCATGGTGAGAGGGAATAGGGTGGCTGCTGAGGGGATCTTGGGGGTCAATTAGCACAGATTTCTGCTAGTGCACAAATACCGGAGAGGGCAGGCACTCTCACATGGATGTGGCTTCCCTTAGTTCAGTAGTCGAGTAACCCACTTTGTAGAAAGTGAGGTGGAGACCGGAAACCCGAGGTAAAGGTGCGGGGGGGGGGGGGCGCCCTCAATATCAAGTTAACCTCTTCCAGCCTCCAAGGTCATTAAATAGCTCCTCCTCCTCCTGTGGATCCTCCCTCTCCTGTGGTTCCTCCTCCCGTGGCTCCTCCTCCTGCTGTAGCTCCTCCCACTGTTCTAGACATTGGAGCTGATCCTAATTCGGCCTCAGAAGTGGTTTAGGAGTTTTAATGGCATTGAGTACATCTAGTGCTGTGCGCAATGCCCGCCCACTGATAGAGAGCCCGGATGGCTGGGCCCTTCCGGTTCCCTTTTCACATCCTGGGAACGGAGCCCCAGACAGTGGCACTGGGAAGTCCACAGGAGAGCCTCTTGGGGGGACTGGGAGGCCTGTGGGTACTTCCCAGCACTTGAGAGGTGGAGGTAGAGGATCAGGCTTTCAGCAACAGTGTCTGTCACACAGTTAGTCTGAGGCCAGCCTGGGCTACAGGAAGCCATCTGTAAGAAGCATAGCAAAAAAACAAAACAAAACAAAAAAAACAAACAAAACCACCAAAAACCCGTGCGCACAGAAACACCGCTAATCCCAGCATCCCAAAGGTTAAAAGTGGGGATTTTAAATCCAAGGCCATCCTGGGTTACATAAAGAGGCCATGCCTCAAAAAGCCCTACACACAAAAAAAAAGAGAAGGAAGGCCCGTTTAGATCTGTAAAAGATCCACTGGGTTCTGTGCTGGGGGTGGGGTTGGGGGGTAGGGGTGGTGGAAGGGGATGGGACCTGGTTTACTTTTGTAACTCTCAACACAAACTCACAGTGGTCTGCTGAGGAAAAGCGGGTTTTTTCTTTCCTTTTCTTTTTTTGAATGAGGGTCTCACTCTGTAGCCCTAGCTGGCCTGGAACTTAATGTGTAGACCAGGCTGGTCTCAAACTCACACAGACCCACCTGTCCCTGCCTCCCAAGTGTTGATGTTAAAGGCGTCCGCCACCAGCTTTATTTCAAACATGGCCTCTTACGACCAGAAACCAGGAAGCTTTCAAAGTCATATTTTCTGCATTTATTTAGTTTTTTAATTGCTCGTTTTCTGTGTTATTACGGACAATTCCAGACATTCAGAAATAACAGTAGGCAGTGAGTTCCTGCAGCCTTTAGCTTCCCATAAGAACTCTCCTCCTCTTTGCAAAGTTAGACTTTGAGCCCAGGGCCTCAGGCTTCAGCTACATCCCTAATCATCCCCGGGGCTTGAGTCTGACCTCCCTGCCTTCCCTTGTAACTTTTGTCCTGGTGTTCTGGTGAATCCTAGATACGTTCTCCATTGCTAAGCTGTACCCCCAGCTTCTAGGTGTTAAAAAATGTTTTCTCTCTTTCCCCCCTCCTTTTGAAATTATTATATCTCTTTTATTATTTCATGCATTTTATTACTGTTTTATTTTGTGCATACGGGTGTCTGGCCTACACGTATATCTACTCCTCAGCATTGTGTTTGCTGTCCAAAGCAGCCAGAAGAAGACATCAGCTCTCCTGGAACTAGAGTTATAGATAGTGGTGAGCCAGCATGTGGGTGCTGGGAACGGAGCTCTGGTTCCCTCGATAGAGCAGCCAGAGGCACAGCATAGCTAGCTTGCCTTTTCTTTTTCTTTCTTCTTTCTTTCTCTCTTTCTCTCTCTCTCTCTCTTTCTTTCTTTCTTTCTTACTTTCTTTCTTTCTTTCTTTCCTGGAAGGCTGACTTGAAACGTACTCTGTAGCCCATACTGGCTTCAAATTTATGGCGATCCCCCTACCTCAGCTTCCTTAAGTATCAGGATTACAGGGGTATCTTAGTTAGTGTTTTACTGCCATTAGCAGACACCGTGACCAAGGCAACTCTTACAAGGACAACATTTAATTGAGGCTGGCTTACAGGTTCAGAGGTTCAGTCCATTATCATCAAGGTGGGAGCATGGCAGCATCCAGGCAGGCATGGTGCAGGAGGAGCTGAGAGTTCTACATCTTCATCTGATGGCTGCTAGCAGAACACTGACTTCCAGGCAGCTAGGATGAGGGTCTTAAAGTCCACACCCAAGGCCACACCTCCAAATAGTGCCACTCCCTGGGCTAGGCATATTCAAACTATCACAAAAGGTAAAGTACCACATGGCACAGGTAGTTTGAATACAAACTCTACCATACCACTTTACATGTAAGTAAGGTGGATCTCAAACAGCATTTTCCTGCTTGTTTGTTTATTCATAGAAAGAGTCTGATGTAGCCCAGGCTAGCCTAAAACTTTGCGATGTGACCAAGGATAATCTTGAACTTAGCATCCTCCTGTCTCAACTTCCCATGTGCTGTGATGACGAGTGTCCCCAAAAGTGCAGTTTTTAAAATGTGACCTGTGTACATCGGTGTTGTGCCTGCGTGTATGTCAGTGTGAGCGTGTCAGATGCCCTGGGACTAGAATTATAGGCAGCTGTGGGCTGCCCTGTGGGTGCTGAGACTTGAACCTGGTTCCTTTGGAAGGACAGCCAGTGCTCTTAACCACTGAGCCATCTATGTCTTCAGCCCTCATTCAGGGTTTTATGTGGTGGCTTTGTACACGCTAGGCAATCACTCTGTCCGCTGATATCCTTCCCCAGCCCTCAACAGATAACTCAGAAAGCAGAGCAGTGGGGAAAAAGTTGTCTTTTGTTCCTGAGGCCCCAGGTTCCACACTAGAAGTAGGAAGGAAAGGAAACGGGGGTGGGGGGGAGAAGGAGATGAGGCAGGGGAGCTGGGGGGTGGTAATAAGAATAATGAAAGTAGGCTATGAGGCTCAGCTTTGTGTGTAAGAATTGGTGTTCAGTCCCAGCAAAACATATGCATGCACACACATACCACACACTCACACACACACAGAATGCACACACATAAAACACACACATACCACACACACTCACATACACACATACACACACATACCACACACTCATACACACTCACACCATACACTCACACACATACACACATACTGCTTACACATAAAACTTACACATACAACACACACTCACATACATGGACCACACATACTCACACATAACCACACACACTCACACACACACATGCAACACACTCACATACACACCACACACACATACACACATACCACACACACACATACATGTACCACAC
>NW_021626567.1:0-32593 GCF_004785775.1 Grammomys surdaster
GCATACTGGAGTTCAAAGTCGGCCTGGGCTACAGAGCACAGCACACATCTTTAATCCCAGCACTCAGGAGGCAGAGGCAGGTGGCTCTCTCTGAGTTTGAGGATGGGTTGGTCTACACAGTGAATTTCAGACCAGAGAAAAACCCTGTCTCACCGGGCGGTGGTGGTGCACGCCTTTAATCCCAGCACTTGGGAGGCAGAGACAGGCAGATTTCTGAGTTCAAGGCCAGCCTGGTCTACAGAGTGAGTTCCAGTACAGCCGGGCTACACAGAGAAACCCTGTCTCAAAACAAAAAGAAAAAAAAATTATAAAACCCTGTCTCAAAAACAAACAAGCAAAGATTAACAGAGTGAGTCTCACAACGGCAGAAAAACGACCAGAACACAAGACTTCAGAACCTATCCTGGCACTCTGCCCACTGTTGCCAGCCTCCTTCAGCAGAGAGGGAGACGCCCACCACCCACCGTCAGTCAGAAGGATGATGGCGTGACGGATTTCCTGCCAGGCAGAGGACTCCATGCCGAGACGATCCATCTGGTTATTCATCATGTAGTAGACACTGTTGAGAGCCTCGTAAATGTTAGTGCCAGTGGCATTCTCGTGATCTAGAATGTGCCAGAAGAAAAATCTCTTGGAAACAAAAAACCTCTGCCTGCCACCTGGGAACGGGGAACTCTGAGAGACCGCCAGAACCGCAAGCTATCCATCCGAGTTTCTAATAAACCCTGATATTTTGCACGTCTTTTCAAACATTTTGGTTTTTCTACCGTAGAAAGAACCAGATACGATGTCTCACATCTGTGATCCCGGCACGCAGAAGGCAGAGGCAGGGGGATCTCTGTGAGTCTGAGGCCAACTTGGTCTACAGAACAAGCTGCAGGCCAGCCTGGACTACACACTAAGACTCTGTCTCAAATATTAATTAATTAAATGGAAATGCTCGTTGCACAGACGTCCATCTCAGGCTACTACAAGTTCCCAAGATCTAAACATGGAGCGTCTGAAGAGTTTATGGTGTTCCAGCTGTTTGCTGGGTGCCGGGGATGGAATCTAGAGCCTCAAATGTGCTAGGCAAACCTCCTGCCAACCGAGCGTCATCTTCAGGCCCGTCCCCTCTTCGGGCTCCTCCCCCTCTTCTGGCCCCTCCCCTCTGGGATCGCCCTATGGCGCTTGCTTCACCCTCTACTGTCCACCTCACCCAGTGGGGGACAGGCAAACCTTTGTAGCTGATAGAGTCCAGAATGGCGATCACCTCCATGACATTCCGAGATCTGTCACTCAGGACCGACATGACGACTTTGGGCCGAGAGGCGAAGGTGATGATAGCTACGCTGACCTTTATCTCAAAGCTAAAGATCTGCGGAGGACGGGAGACAAGCGGTAAGGGGCGGGTGCTGCAAAACTTAACAAGCGCAGGTCCAAGGGGCGCAGAGAGCCTGTACTGAGCCTGACAGGAAAGACCCTTAGTGGGGAGCCCAGCCTTGAAGAAGCCAAGGAAATGACCCATGCCGAGCTTGTGTTCTGGACGACCCCTCCTCATTTCAGCCCCACATAAGCTCCACTTCCCCAGGAGGGGTGGAGGAGGGATTGTGGGAGGGAGTGACCAGGGGTGGAGGAATGAGCGTGATGAAAAGTGAATAAGTAAAAAAAAAAAAAAATTAAATTATATTTAAAAAATACAAATTGGGACAGAGCTGAAGAGATGAAGCAGCCTGGCCATGGTGGCTCATGCCTTTAATCCCAGCACTCAAGAGGTAGAGGTAGGCAGATCTCTGTGAGTTCAAGGCCAACCTGGTCTCCAGAGAAATCCTGTCTTGGAAAGAAATAGAAAATCCGAGGTCATTCTGAACTACATGAAAAATTGTCTCAAAACAAACAAAATCAGATGCGTGTCTAGCAGTGCAGCTCAGCGGTAGAGCACATCTTTGGCGTGAATAAAAGTCTAATATAACTGGAAGAAAAAACTATATATATGACCTATTGTTAAATATAAACTTTTTCAAATTGTTGAGCGGGGTGTGATGGCCCACACCTCCAAGCCCTTTGGAAAGGCAAGTAGATCTTTGTGTTAGAGAACAGACTGGTCTACAGAGAATTCCAAGATAGTCAGGGCAATGTAGACAGAACTTTTCTTAAAAAAAAAAAAAAGAGGAGGGGGAGTTGTAGCTTTCTCTCTCCTCCTTCTGAAGCACACACTCACATGTGTGCATCTGTGTGTGTGTGCACACACACACACGCATGCACGTGCACCTCTCTTAGTGTCTCTGCCTCTGTACTGAGAACTCAAGGAAGCCGCTCCCACACCCAGCAGTCAGAGCCTCCCATCTCCCTGGGATTACAAACAAGCCTATGGCTTCTGACATTTAATTCAGATTCCAGAGATCTGAACTGAAGTCGTGGGGCACCTGCCTTTACACAGAGCCACTTCCCCAGTTCCCCCAGTCCTTAGGTCCTTCCTTGGCTTCATGCAGTCTGAGGCTAGCCTTAAGCTCCTAAAATCCTCCTGCCTCTACCATACGTGGCTTGAGATATGAAATTATTGGCTTGATTAAAAACTATAATTATTCAACAGGAGTGTCAGATTCTTCTGGTACACGCCATAGGTCATCTCTATAACTCTTTGGACACCACAGCTGTCGATGATGAATTCCTGAGAGTACACGGCTGAGCTTGGCTCCTGTGTTGTCTCCTGGGACCTGGCCCAGGGCCTCCTACACAGTAGGTATTCCTAAACCTTTATATCATAAAGATATGATCCTATACACTGAACTCATGGTTCTGGTGGCCTGGGGAGACTTCTAGAAGGAGGTGGACTGACTGGGGCTCTAAGCAAGGGAGGAGAATCAACGGGGCTGAGAAGCCACGTTGCTCTTGGTTTCTGACCCTGTCCACCATGAGTGAGGCGCTCTCCTTGAAGATGTCAAAGTCTTTTTCTGACACACTCTGCGAAGCATCAAGCAGCAGATAGAGGTTCAGGTGGCCCGAGCGCTGGATTTGGATTCTACGGCCCAGATTTTCTGAAGCAAACAAGAAACAAGATATCAGAGGCCCAGCCTCACCCTATGTTCTACCAAGGGTCATCTAGCCTCCCAGGTAGCTTGCCTCGCTCCTGTTCCATCCTGGCTCCTTGTCCGATACTCACTTGTCCTCTGCTGGATGGGATTGGTGGCTCCAAGCAGGTTGGTGAAGGAGGTGCCTAGAGCAGATACTACATCCTCAGGGAAGTCGTAAGAGTATGATTCTGTGGAAAGAGTCACATTAGGAGCAGCCAGGACCAGGCCTGGGCATGGAGGCCTAGGAGGACATTGAGGGTACTCACGTCGGCAGATGGGTTCCGACCCACTCCACACTCCATTGCTCTGACACTCGCGCTCTTCAGAGCCGGTCAATACCAGATTTGAGGAGGAGCAGCGGTAACTGACCTTGTCCCCAAGGTCAAAGCTCGAGCCCGTCCGAACTGTGCCCACTGAGATGCCCGGGTCAGGGCAGTGGCTAGCTGCAAGTGAATAAAGACGGGTAAACAGGACCTGGAAATGTCTGCCAGTCTGATTGCCCTTGTTTGCAGGACACATTCTTCCTTCTTCTTCGCCCCCTAAGCCACCAGGACTGTCAGAGTGGAGTGTGCGAGAGACCTTAAATAACCCACAGCACTTAAATTCACGTTCTCAGCCACCCACTGAGCACCCCAGGCCTGACCCAGGCATCGGGTGCATTTTATCAACCACTGGGCAATCGCCACACACCATGAGAACGGTCAACTCTCAACCTAGAGGTGATTCCAGATATGAGGGGTGATGTGGAGCAGAGAGAATTCTGCTAAACATCTGGACCACCACTAAACATCTGGATCACCCACTAGGGAAAGCCTGAGTAAAAAGGAGGTTGGCCATGTATCACTCCGGAGGATGAAGCCGGTGAGAGTTGGTTCCTGAAGCCCCACTCTCCACAGCCCCAAACCAGACATCACTCAAATACCTAACAGGAAGAGGACAATGAATAATACTTTATAACGCATTCATAACAGAATACTATGCGGTACAGAAAAAGGGCCACAGACTCTCGTGACAACATCCATAACTTCCAAAAGGACAGTGCTAAGCGAAGGAAAACAAGACAAGCACAGGAGAGGCAGCTTCACGAGAGGTTAGGAGCACTGGCTGCTCTTCCAAAGGTCCTGAGTTCGAGTCCCAGCAACTACATGATGGATCACAACCATCTGTAATGAGATCTGGTGCCCTCTTCTGGGTTGCAAGCATACATGCAGGCAGAATGCTGTATCCATAATAAATAAATAAACCTTAAAAATATGTTTAAAGGAAGCGAGATATAAAGGTGCACATTCCCGCGTGACTCCATTTGTATGAGCATAAGAACAGGGCAAGGCTGGCAAGATGGCTCAGTGGGCAGGACCAGCTCCTACCAAGCTGACAACCCGAGCCCCATTGATATCAGGCCCTTTGAGTTGTCCTCTGACCTCCACACCCCCGCCATGGCATAATCATGCCTCTCCCAAGAACACATGATAAACAAGCAAATAATACATAAAGTAAAGTAAATAACAGGTAGACTTCATCTGAAGTTGGAAGGGGCTGCCTTGCGGAAGGAGACGGGAAAGTTTCCTGCAGTGTGGGCATGTCCTCGCTCCAGGTGCCATTCCAGAGGTGGACTCATGTATAAAAACCCCTACTCCGGGCCAGTGAGATGGTTCGTCAGATAATGGTGCTTGATACCAAGCCCGAGGCTCTACCTTTCATCCCTGCTGGAGCCCAAATGTTAGGAGAGAACCAACTCTTGAAAGTTATCCACAGATATCCATGCTGTGGCACACGTGTGCAAATGCGCGTGTGCAAACACACACAGATAAATAAATAAATGTTTTGAAGGAGAATCTCCTTGTGTAGCCCTACCTGGTTTAGAATTCTCTACATAGACCAGGCTAGCCTCAGACTCAGAGATCCACCTGCCTCTGCCTCCTGAGTGCTGACATGAAAGGTGTGTGAAGCTAAAAGAATACTTTTTTTTTTTTTTTTTGGTTTTTCGAGACAGGGTTTCTCTGTGTAGCCCTGGCTGTCCTGGAACTCACTCTGTAGACCAGGCTGGCCTCGAACTCAGAAATCCGCCTGCCTCTGCTTCCCAAGTGCTGGGATTAAAGGCGTGTGCCACCACCGCCTGGCAGAAATACATATTTTTAAATTTTTCTACTATGGAGTTTGGAGTACAGCTCAGTGGCACAGTGCTTGTCTGGCATTCCAGAAACCCTGGGTCCTACCTCCAGTCTCACACACAAATTGCATGCTTTAATACAGGGAGATCATATGTCAAATTTAAAACAGATTATATTTATGTCTGAATAAACAGCAGTTTGAGAAAGACTCAAGGGAATGAGTAAGGTGTCACTGTCCAGGTATCTGGGAGAGGGGTTGGTCCTGCTACCTAGGGGACACTGCTTTCTGTGTGATGGAGAAGCTGGGCGAGGTGATACAGGAAGACTATCAGCAGGAGTTCAAGGTCAGCCTGTGTATGAAGCTAGCCTGGGCTGCTTGAGACCCTGTGTTTATAAAACAAAGTGGCTCCAGGGGATCCCAGGAGGCCACTTCTCCCCAAACACCACTCGTAGGGCTAGAAAGTATTTGAGGGTCACCAGGTTTCAGCATCTGTTCAGGGAAGTCAGGAAGGTTTTTATCTTTTTAGTATTTTGTTTGAGACAGGGTTTCTCTGTGTACTCCTGGCTGTCTTGGAACTTGTTTTGTAGCCCAAGTTGGCCTCAAACTCAGAGATGCCTGCCTTTGCCTCCTGAGTGCTGGAGTTAAAGGTGTCTGCTACCACTGCCTGGCTATTACCCTTTTTAAAATATTATTATGATTTATGTGTATTTCTGTGTGAAACCAGACAACAGTGGGTCCCCTGGAGCTGGAGTTGCTGGTGGGTGTGAGTCCAGTGTGCTTGCTGGGAACCTAACTCTGGTCCTCTGGAAGAGCAGCAACTGCTGTAACTGACGTCTTGACAGCTACACTATTCCCATTTTGCAGGTGTAAAAACTGAGGCACAGGAAGGGTAAGTGACCTGTCCAGAGGCTATCTAACTCAAAGCATCTGGAGCCACACCAAGATCCAGAGGCTGCCCTGAGCCTAACACACAGCTGTTGGTCTCTAGCGGGTCTTGTCTGCAATACTTCATGGAAGACAAAGTGTTGTCATTTAGAAAAGCTGACTGACCAGGCTCATGCCTGATAATCTGAGCACTCCAGAGACTGACATTCAGCGAGTTCAAGGCCATCCTGGGCCCCAGAATGAGCTCCTGGGAGAAGTGGGCCTCCCAGGATCCCCTGGAGCTACTTTGTTTTATAAACATGGGGTCTCAAGTAGCTCAGTTTAGCTTCAAAGGAAGGAAGGAAAGAGAGGGATCGGGGAGGAAAGGAGGAAACAAAACTGAAAGGTTTGTCGAGCCGGTGAGTCAGATATGAAACCTAGACAGTCTCCCAGCCGGTCAGCGATGTGTGGCCCACAGTCTCAACCTACCCCAATCAAGATATATTACTGAGCCACCAAGAACACTAGGCTCTGTCCCCACAAAAGCTTCTGGGGCTGCAAGTCCACCCCAACCCCCATACCCCCCAGCACACTTACCCCCATTGTCACACACAGCTGTCT
The DNA here is from genome assembly GCF_004785775.1 of Grammomys surdaster. NCBI lineage: Eukaryota > Metazoa > Chordata > Mammalia > Rodentia > Muridae > Grammomys > Grammomys surdaster. The sequence goes on from NW_021626567.1 coordinate 6,651, forward strand.
CTCCATCCCACAAGCCGTTGGGGCGACAGTACCTCACAGGCGAGCCCCGCATGGTGAAGCCATACTCACACTCGAAGCTCAGGTTGCCACCCACAGGGTAAGACCCCAGCCGAGGGAAATAGATGCCATTCTCAAAGGATGCAGGAGCTGGGCACCGAACAGCTGGAGAGAGAGAGAGAGAATCTGAGCAAGAGCCGAGGGTGGCTGACACCAAGTCTACGTGTGGGGGAAGGGTCTTCTGTTAGGACCCAAGACGGTTAGCTGGTTGTGAAAACACGGAAAACTGATGTGGTGACAGCCCATAATACTAGCACTTGGGCAGCTATGGCAGGAGGGTCATAGAAGTTCAAAGGCCTCTAGGCTATACAGTGAACTTGAGGCCAACCTAGGCTGTATAGCTAGACCCTGTCTCACAAACACAAGTAAGAGAGGTTGGGTGGTGCACACCCATAAACCCGGCACTCAAGAGGCAGAGGCTGGTGGATCAATTGCTGCCAATTTGGGCCAGCCTGGGCTACAGCATGAACCTGTCTCAATGAACCCAAAAGCCAAACCCGGTGGCTCCTGCCTGTCAAGCCGGTCCTCAAGAGGTGAGAGGGGCAGAAACAGTGCAAACTCGTCCTCAGCTGCACAGTTAGTTCAAAGGTCACTTTTGAAAGCAATGGTCTAAGTTAGCAGGTACAAAACAAAATTAATTAATCAAAAACGGCAAGGAAAAAGAACTCAAAAGCAGAGAGCTGGGCAAGGAAGACTAAGACCCTAATTTCTGCTCCCAGCACCAAAAGAATCCCCAAAGTAGACTGAAACACAAGATTTTAGGCAGTTGATTGAATACTGTCAACTTAAAACAGTTCACCCTCCTCAAGGGCTGTGGTCACCCCAGTCTGTCACCAACAACATTTGTGGTTTTAGGGTGCTCTGGGGCGTTCAGCACCCATTTAGAATGGTCAAACAATCCTATAGTTAATGTTAGCTTTAAAAAAAAATGTCCTTACTAAGTAGATAGTGGACTTTTTCTGGTTTTGTTTGTTTGATGGATTGATCTGGTTTTTGTGGTTTTCTGGGGGCCTTTGTTGGCGTGGGTTTGTTTTTTGGAGATAAGGTCTCACTTTATGGCGCTGGATGGCCTAGAACTCAGTATATGGACCAGGTTGCCTCCCTTCCTCCCAGCTCCCTCTGCCTCCCAAGTGCTGGAATTTAAGGTGTGAGTCACCACACATATTCTCTCTCTCTCTCTCTCTCTCTCTCTCTCTCTCTCTCTGTCTCTGTCTCTCCGTCTCTGTCTCTCTCTCTGTCTCTGTCTCTCTCTCCGTCTCTGTCTCTCTCTGTCTCTCTCTCTGTCTCTGTCTCTCTCTGTCTTTCTCTGTCTCTCTCTCTGTCTCTCTGTCTCTGTCTCTGTCTCTCTCTGTCTCTCTCTCTGTCTCTGTCTTTCTCTGTCTCTCTCTGTCTCTGTCTCTCTCTCTGTCTCTCTTTCTGTCTCTCTGTCTCTCTCTCCATCTCTGTCTCTCTCTGTCTCTCTCTCTTCTCTGTCTCTCTCTGTCTCTCTGTCTCTGTCTCTCTGTCTCTCTCTGTCTCTCTGCCTCTCTCTGTGTCTCTGTCTCTGTCTCTGTCTCTCTCTCTCTCTCTCTCTCTCTCTCTCTCTCTCTTCCTGGAGAACCTGCTGCAAATAGAAGCCCTGGGCTGACACTGGTGGACACTCTCCAAAGCCCAAAGCCCAAAGGGACTCACGTTTGCAGACCGCTTTTACCATCCGAGGGGCTCGAAAGGATCGCAGGGTGGGAAGTGAGCTAGGTCTTGGTGTCTGCCACTCTCCGTTGCTCTGGCATCGCCTCCAGGCTGGAGACGGGTACATGCCCAGAGGGCAGGAGTAGACGAGCAGGCTCCCAGGGGCCCAGCCATGGCTGAGGGTGAAATTACCGCCAGTGATATTGACATTCTGAGAGCAGGAGAGGACAGCCAGGCCTACGGGTGTGGGAAAGACCGGGGCAAAAGGAAAAACGGGCCAGATGAGAGAGGAGCAAGAAGAGGTTATCCCTTTGACTTAGACTGGACCTGGCAGCACCTGCCACACCCACAGGGCCCCAATAACCCCTTTCCCAGTCTCCTACCTGGGCCCAGCTGCAGCAGGCAGAGGAGAGCCAGCAGAGGGGCCATGGTTCCCAGGACAGTAGACCCGAGAGCCAGGGAAGAGAAAAGGTCATCTGACTTCCCCGAAACCACAGCTGGTTAAGTAGGCTCAGAGACTGAAAACACGGGGAGTGGCGAGGGATGGAACTAGGGGAGAAAAAGAGAAAGGAACTGCCAGGGATTCGGGACTCAGTTTTGGGGCAGGACCTTTGCCCCAACACACACACACTGAAGCACATTTGGTTTTGTGTGGATTATGTTAAGCACACAAACCCACAAGCCCTGAAAAATGTTTTTATTTATTTTGTTTGAAGTTTTTTGAAGTTAGCCGCATGGGTCTGGTTCCCTGGCGTCCGTCGGGTCTTCCCCAGGATAGCTTCTGAGGAATCGAAACTGATCCTTTTACCACTTCTTGGCATGTAGGAAGATTCACATTCTTTCCTGGGTCCTTCCCTGAAAATAAGATAAAAAGAAAGTCAACAGTTACTTGGAAAGTTGGGAAGAACGCTTAGGAGAAAAAAGCTGGTTTTTTTGTTTGTTTGTTTTTTATTTTATTTATTTAATTTTTTATTTTTTATTGGAACATCCAGCAGATAAAATTCCCAAGTTGCAAAAAATAAAAATTAAAATTAAAAAATGGGGTTATGTCGGGCAGTGGTGGCGCACGCCTTTAATCCCAGCACTTGGGAGGCAGAGGCAGGCGGATTTCTGAGTTTGAAGCCAGCCTGGTCTACAGAGTGAGTTCCAGGACAGCCAGGGCTATACAGAGAAACCTTGTCTCAAAAAAAAAAAAAAGAAAAAAAGAAAAAATGAGATTAGTATTCAAAAAAATAAACAACATTTTGAAGTTTGAGATACACTTTTATTTTTTGAAAAAAGAAATTTTTTCATAGATACTATTTTGATCCTGTTTTTTCCCCTTCTGAGACAGGGTCTCATGTATCCCAGACTGACTTAGAATTTCTAAGTAGCTGAAACTGGCCTTGAACCCTGATCCTCCTGCCTCTGTCTCCCAAGTGTGGACATTACCAACACTGACTACCACACTGGGCTCCCAGCTATGGAGATTTTTTTGTTGTTCATTTGTTTGCTGCTTTTTTTTTTTCAACAAATTTATTGAGAACTGCTAGGACCTAAGCCCAGCAAGAAACAGAAAAACCAAAGGAAAACAGTCTCCATTCTCAACAAGTTCAGTATGGAAATAGAAATACAGAACAACACAGGTAATAATCGCCTTAAAACAGGAAAACAAAAAACAAACAAAGGCTACAGTGTTCAAAACCCTGGAATCAGAACTAACCAGGCAGGGCAGGAGAGCACAAGCCTCTACGCAGGGATGAGCTGGGGTGACCATAGAGAGGGGTTCTTGCCACACACAGCACATCCCCCTCAGTCTCCAGCTCACTGGAGGCTGGCCCACTGCAGGGAAGTATAGACCACCTTCCCATCAGGCTGAGGGGAGCAGAGAAGCAGGGTCTTTCTGACACTGGTTCCCAGGCAGCCTGCAGAGACCAGGTCCTGAAGTGGGATGGGGTCCTCGGCAGACCAGCACTGAGCAAGGTAGTGAGCGTAGAAACGCAGCGGGTCACCAGGATAGACCAGGAAGCCACCACCAAACTTTCCAGCTGCGATGAGGAAGAAGCCTCTCTCCCATAGGTCCCTGTAGATGCTATAGCACAGCTCGTGGGCAGGATGGCCAGCATGGGGCCAGTCTTTGGACTGCACACGGCAGTCCAGAGGCTTAGCTTTTACAGGCTGAGGCCTAGCAGTGGCCAGCTGGATAAGCAGGGCTGATCTGGGCAAAGGAGTCGCCCCATTTGAAGGTCCTGGTTGGGGCGATGAAGAATCTGCTCCCTCCTGCTCCGCAGAAGCCTGGCCATCATCATTACTGGTCTCACTCCCTTGGGCAGCTTCACTTCCACCGGCTTCTTGGCCTTCTTCATCTGCCCCTGAATCCTGTTCCAGCTTCTGCTTCTTGACAGCCTGGCCCTCTACGATCTTCTCTAGGAGCTCCTGACGCCGGGTCTCTCGGGCCTCGGCTGCCAAAGTGCTCTGATCCTGGAAACTCTGCTCTTGCTGGTGTTTGAACGATGCTAGGGCCAAGCCATGGTTGCGGGGATCCGGACGCTGGGCGCTGACTAGGGTCACAGCGCCTATCTCAGCCAGGAGCCGGGCTTCTTCAGGCACCAGCAGAGGCGGAAGGCCCAGGCGCGAGTTCTGGCGGGGCCCACGGGGCAGAGCGCCCACCGTGCGTCCCCCGACTCCCAGGCGCTCCCGCAGCGCCTGCACCTCCACCACCAGCATCTTCCTCCATGCCTCGAGCTTGAATGACGAGTCTCCCCGAAGGAATCCAAAGCTGAAAGTCTGTGTCTTTCCGAACGCTGAGCTCCAGGTCCCCTGTTTGTTGCTTTAAAGACAAGGTCTTACTATGTAGTTCTGGCTGTCCTGGAATTTCTCTGTAGCCCAGGCTGGCCTCTGCCTCCCAAGGGCACAGGCCTGGCCCCAGCCATGGAGAATTAAACCTGATGTATTTGCCTCTTTGTCCCTCCCAAGCCTCTGGGCATAGTTGCTTTCCTTGTTACTGTAACAAGAGCAAGGGGAGCACCCTCCTGGGATCACCACCACCTCAAGAAAACCTGTCAGATCAGCAACAAGAATACCATTGGTTTCTATTTCTGTAGTTTGTATGCATGTCGGCAGGCACGCTTCTGTCTGTGCCTCTGGAGGTCAGAGGAGAATCATGGGTGTAATTTCTCAGGTCCCGTTCACCTTTTGTATGAGACAGGGTCTCTCAGTGATCCAGAACTTTGCCAAGTAAACAGTCTAACTTCTAGTGAGCTTCAGGGACCTGCCTGTCTCTGCTCCCCAACAATCCCTGCGGTTACAAGACAGCGATACTGTCTGGACTTTCTAACGTGGGTTCTAAGGAATCCACACGGAGGCCTCACACTTGCACAGCAAGCATTTTGCCAACCCAGTCATCCATCCAGCCCCATCTCCTTGAGACTGAGTCTCACATCACTAGTGCTAGCCTCAGACTTGCTGTGTAGGAATTCAAACTTGAATTCCTGATCCTCCTGCCTCCACTTTCTAACTGTTACTTTACTGCCACCTTGAGGAAGCTTTTCACACACTGCTCTTGGAGCCTCAGAACAAGACTATGTCTGGCTTCTGGTTCCTCCAAGCCCCCTTCCCCAGAGGCTGCCCTGTTAGCCCAGATGTTAGGTTCTGCACTGAACCTCCTGACGTTGTACCAGCTCCCCATGACGTAAACACTATGCCGAGAGGTTGGTTCTTGGGCCTTCCTAGAACTAGAAGGTCTGCCTTTGACCTCCTGTGAGGAGACACATCCCCCTCAGACAACAGCAAACCCCCTGGAGACCCCGAACACTCTGTGTGCACATAACCATATGTGGGCATATATCTGCACATGCACAGTTCCTTCTTTTTTTTGTTTTTTGTTTTTTTATTTTTTATTTATTTATTTATTTATTTATTTATTTATTGAGACAGGGTTTCTCTGTGTAGCCCTGGCTGTCCTGGAACTCACTCTGTAGACCAGGCTGGCCTCGAACTCAGAAATCCGCCTGCCTCTGCCTCCCAAGTGCTGGGATTAAAGGCGTGCGCCACCACCTCCCGGCAGCCACTCTGCCCCCGCCCCCAGGATCTCAACATCCTTGAGGGCCGTTGGGGCTTTCTCGGCACATAGAGGGAAGGCTGCTGGGTATGACGTAGGTGAGAGGGTGTTGGAAGCTGGGAAAGGATAAGTGTTACAACTGCCCACATCTTACTTTACCTGCTCTGTTCTGGATTTACCGTTTCAATGACACACCTTCCTTCCTACGTGTGGAACACAGGTGCTCCATCTCCTGTCCCCAGAAAGTGCTCCAGAGCTCCCTTCCCTGTCAACTCCACTCCTGCCCTGGGTTGATGAGGTAAACTGGAAGTTTCCAGATAGGGAGGACAAACATTCACACTTGCTTTCCTTCGGAGCAGAAGTGAGAAGTTATACCCCGGCTGATCTTGCCCCACCCCCAGCCCCAGATCCAGTGTGGTGGAAGGAATTCAGTTTTGGACTTACGATGGCCGGGTGTAGCTCAGACACGCTCAGGCTCAGGTCAGCACGTTAGTTAGCTGGTTCATCACTGTCACACATTGGCCTGTGAGAAAGAAAAAAAACCCAAGGATAAAATAGCACCCAAAGGGGGAGAATCAGCCCACTATGGGGTACACACCTATAAACCCAGCAAGAGAATTGCAAATGTGAGGTCATCTTAAGCTACATAATCCTCCAGTCCAGAAAAGGGAGAGGATTCACTTATCATCCTACAGATATGAAAGGGCAATGTACCGAGTTTGAGAAGAACCGCTCTCAGAGGACCAGCATGTGAGCGTGGTACACATGCATAGTGGAATACCATGCGACTTCTCAACCTTTTTTTTTAATTTATTTATTTTTATTTTATGTACATTGGTGTTTTGATCACATGCATGTCTATGTGAGGGTGTTGGGTCCCCTGGAACAATAGTTACGGACTGTTGTAAGCTGCCACGTGGTTGCTGGGAATTGAACTCAGGACCTCTGGAAGAGCAGCCAGTGCTCTTAACCGCCGAGCCATCTCTCCAGCTCCATCTTCTCAGTCTTAAGGTTCATCTATATAGAGTGGAAAACCTCAAGACTGATAAAATATAGATTATTGATGGCATTGATGGGATGTATGGGACACTGCTGTTTGTGAAAAATAAAAACACAATCAGCATGGGAGATGTAGCTGTATCTGCTCTCCCTCTCTCCCACCTCTTTGGTTCGCTGTGGCTTCTTCTGTGTGCGCAAAGCAAGCCCTTCTCTCCACCCCAGCCCCACAGCGCTTTATATGTGCAGAGTTTTTCAAGAAACTGACCAGGAGAGTCACCTCGGGGAGAGCTGGGGCCAAAAGATGGGCCCAGGAGGAAGCGTTACAGAACACAAATCTGTATTTCTGCCTGTGATGTTTGTTTGTTAGAGACAAGGTCTCTCACAGCCCAAATCCTCTATGTAGCTGTGTGTGCTACATATAGACGTATCACCACGCCTGATGTACATGACGCAGGCACTTCCTGTACATGATGCTAGGCCAGCACTCTAACCACTGAGCTTTACTCTCAATCCTACGGGAACTTTTTGTTGACTTGTTTTTGTTTTTGAGGTGAGATCTCACTTGTGTAGCACTAGCTGGCCTGGAATTTGCTGTGTAGACCAGGCTGGCTCTAACTCACAGAGATCTGTCTCCTGAATACTAAGATTAAAGACATTAGCCACCTTGCCCAGCTGGTGTTTTATCGTGGCTTTGAGATTTATTCTTATTGGATAGGACTGGAGGTGCACACCTTTAATCCCAGCACTCAGGAGGCAGAAGCAGGTGGATCTCTGAGTTCAATGGTAGCCTGGTCTTCATAGTGGGTTACATTTCGGGCTAGCCAGGCTTACATATGCACAGTGAAACCCTGTCTCAAAAATTAATTAATTAATTAATTAATTAATTAAAAATTGTGAAAGAATGAATAGCTTTTTTAAAAAAACCCAAATGAACAAAGGACTGTGTTGAGGGATACATTGAATCATCCTGAAGTTACATCTACAGGGACCATGAGCTGTTTCCCTACTTCAGTTACCATGAGTCAGTTCCCTGGAGCCAAATCTTATCTGAATTTTTAAAATTCCAACTTCTGAGATCAAAAAGCTTGAAGTGGTGACTCATGGCTGTAATTCTAGCACTTTGAAGGCTGAGGCAGGGGGAGCTCAAGGTTATCCTTCACTTCAGAACAAATTCCAGGGCAGGCTCAGCTAGCACAGACTCTGTCTCAACACCCACTCCCACCCCCCATAACCCCCCAAAAAAACAGGTGTGTGGAGGAAGGGGGTCGGAGAGGCTGAAGCAATGGCTCAATGAGAGTCAGGAGTTGCTGATAAGTCTGACAGACAAGCCTGCATTCAACTTTCTGGACTCATATAGTGGGAGGGGAAAGCCAGTTTCTCAATAGTTGTACACACACACACACACACACACATGCTTGCATATGCACACATACATGGATACACACATGTACACACACACACACATGCATGCACACACATACACACACTAAAGTGGAAACTTCTAGTTCTTTGGAAAGTTAGTTACGTCAAATGATGTTTTCCTGAGGCACACAGGTGAAAGGATGCCTTGCTAAAGCAAACAAGTGAAAGACTGGTCTCCTGAGGCAGACACAGGTGTAAGGATGTTTGGATATAGCAGACACGTGAAAGGACGCATGATGAAGGAGTATAAATATGACCCCACAGACAGTGGGAGACGAGCGCTGAGCTGACTCGCTCCACCTCACTAGTCTTCACTAAAGACTCTCTCTCATGTATTCATTCACCTCACATAGCGTTGCTGAGCTCAACTTGTGGTAACGCTGCCATTGAGAGAAACTCACCCAAGAACTGCTTGTGAGGTTCCTGCGGCAGTTTGCAGCTTTTGCAGCCTCGCCTCAGGCTTGTGGGCGAGCCTGGCTGTCTCCATCAGAATTGAACTACAGCTGCCTGGTGTCTGCTTGCTGAAAGGACTGGACTGTAGCTGCCAGTTCATGCATGGAGTCTGCCTGCCTAGAGGACTGGTCTGCAGCTACTGAATCATATTTAGTGTTTGCTACGGGACTGAACTGCTGCCAAAGGAGATCCAGCTCGCCCCCAAAGAACTACTGCTGAACAGGTCCATGTCTCTGATACCCTTTTTGTTTTGTTTTGATTTTTGTTTTTGTTTTTCGAGACAGGGTTTCTCTGTATAGCCCTGGCTGTCCTGGAACTCACTCTATAGACCAGGCTGGCCTCGAACTCAGAAATTCGCCTGCCTCTGCCTCCCAAGTGCTGGGATTAAAGGGATGTGCTACCACTGCCTGGCCAGTCCCCCCGATGTCCTAATAACTTTTTTCTTCCCCTACCTCTGCTGGGTGGTGGACTAGAGGAGAGGTTGAACCCATATTAAAAGTAGATTGCAAAAAAATTATGCTTACACATACACACACAAACACACAAAGTAATTTTTTAAGGGATGGGAGGGGCCTGGTGACACATAGCTTTAGTCACTGGGGAGGCATAATTTATGAATTATGAAATTCATAAAGACAGTACGATCAAGGAGTTGAAGTGACCTTGAACTGGCTGCCAGGCAGGGCTCAATGTGCATCGTAAAGGGTGTGTGTGTGAGAGAGAGTATGTGTGAGTGTGTATATGTGTGTCCTGGTTCTCAGAGCACCCAGCTGTGGGAACCACACAGGTTGCTTATCAATACTCCCTGTTTCTGCCTCCCAGGCACATGCCAGAACTAAATGTCTCAGCCTTGCTCAAGTTACAGCCAAGTGACTTCAGACAGTAAGCAGGTGTCCTATGCATCAGAAGCCCTCGGTTAGCTGAAGAAGCCTCACAATGCACTCAGGAGACAGAGGCAGGAGGATTGAAGAAATTCCAGGCCTCTCTAACCTACGTTTACCAAGCCAGTCAGGGCTACATAGTGAGACCCTGTCTCAAACAAGTGAACAGAGGTGCTGAATTACCAATGTAATATTGCCATGGTCTTTTCTCCTTCCTTCTGTGTCACTAAATCAGGAAATGAACCCAGGGCTTCTTGTGTGATACTCAGCCTGGTACCACTGAGCCACTCCCAGCCAACTACCAATATGTTTGTTTGTTTACATATTGCTCAGTTTTGGCTTTTGGAGACAGGGTTTCTCTGTGTAGCCCTGGCTGTCCTGGAACTTGCTTTGTAGGCCAGGCTGGCCTTGAACTCAGAGATTTGCCTGCCTCTGCCTCCTGAATGTTGGGATTAAAAGCCTGTGCCATGGGGCTGGAGAGATGGCTCAGAAGTTAGGAGCACTGGCTGCTTTTCCAGAGGTCCTGAGCTCAATTCCCAGCAGCTACATGGTGGCTCACAACCATCTGTAATGAAATCTGGTGCCCTCTTCTGGTCTACATACATGCAGACAGAATGCTGTATACATGATAAACAAATCTTTAAAAAACAAAAGCCTGTGCTACCAGACCTGATTACATATTGGCTGTTTGACACCGGGTCTCAAGAGATCTGGCAGCATGATATAAGCCAAAGATGGCCTTGAGGTGAGTCTCCTCATCCTCTTGCCTGAGCCTCCCAACTGCTAGAACAGCAGGCATGGCCCATTAGGCCAAGTGTGTATACATTTTTTTTTTCTTTTTTCTTTTTTTTTTTGTGTGTGTAAATTTTTTTAAATTATTTTCTTTTCGTTTTGAGATTATAATTACATAGTTTCACTCCTTCCTGTTTCTCCGAACCCTGTCATGCAATCAAACTTCATTGGTCTCTTTCAAGTTCATGGTTTCTTTTTTCATTAGTTGTCATGGCATACATCCAACATGTGTGTTGTATAGATTAGTACACACATGTATGTATATATAATGTATATATATATATCACATGTATATGTGTATGTATATATGAATACACACACACACATATATATGTATATGTATACATATGGTATATACATACCTAAATACATAAATACATGCATAGTCTGTGTGTTACTTATATGTATGTTTTCACGGCTGACAATTTGGTATTGGATAACAGTTGATGTGCTCTTCCCTGGGGAAGGCTACTTCTGCTCTCAGGTGTCCTTAGTTGCCTGTAGCTCTTTGTGTAGGGCTGAGGTCTCTTGGGCTTTCCCCATCAATCCGACAAGTCCATCAGTGTCACCCTTGTCCAGCTCCTGTTTGGTGGTCATGTTGGTAAGACTTTAATGGCTGGAGGTTCTGACATTCCTAAAAAACACAATCTCATAGCAAACTCACTGATTCTCTGGCTTTTAGTCTTTTCATCCTTTTTCCTTCCTCGACATGGCCTGGGCCTCAGGTGCAGAAGTCGCATTGTATCCATTGGGATACAATGAATACATTGTATCCATTGATACAATGGGAGTGAACCCATTGGGAGTGAGCTCCATAAGTCTACATGTTGATGGGTTGTGGGTTTCTGTAATTGTCTGTCTGCTGCCGAGAGGACTTTCTTTGATGAGGGGTGAGGATGACCCTTGTCTGTGGGTATGAAGAAGATCTTTAGGATATCGTTAGGGGCAACTTTGTAAAGTGGCGGTTGGTTGTAGGTTCTCCTCCAAGATCCATGACTTCACTAGCTGTGTGTGGTTGGCTAGGCATGACTTCCCTCGTGCTGAGTAGGATTTTAACATCATCTTCTTTTCATTACATTTCCTTATTCTATGTATTTTTATGGGGATCATACACCATGATGTACATGTGGAGATACTAGGACTTACGGGCATCTGTTCTCTCCTTCCCCCATGTGGATCCCAGGGTTTGAACTCAGGCTGGATAGAAAGTGCCTTCACAACCCTGTCTCGGAAAACCAAAAAAAGAAAAAAAAAAGTGCCTTCACCCATAATCCCTAGTAACCTTGTTTAATGATTTTTGAAATGTTAAAATTTTACTTTAAAACAAATTTTAAAAGGACTTTAATCTTTTTTTTTTTTTAGAATTATTTATTTTATGTGTATGAGTACACTGTAGCTGTCTTCAGACACACCAAAAAACGGCATCAGATCCCATTGCAGATGGTTGTGAGCCACCATGTGGTTGCTGGGACTTGAACTCAGAACCTCTGGAAGAAGAGCCAGTGCTCTTAACCACTGAGCCATCTCTCCAGCCCCAGCTGTTTATCACTTTTATGCTATGTGTATGAGTGTTTTGCCTGCATGTAGGTATGTACCCCATGTGCCTGTCTGGTGCCCATGGAGGGCAGCAGAATATGCCAGATTCCCCTGGAACTAAGGACAGTTGTAAGCTGCCATGTGAGTGCTGGGAACAGAACCTACAACTCCTGAAAATGAATACAGTGGTGCATGCTTTTAATCCCAGCACTCGGAAGGCAGAGACAGATCTCTGAATTCAAGGCCAGCCTGGTCTACGGAGCGAGTTCCAAGACAGCCAGAGCTACACACAGAGAGACCCTGTCTCAAAAAATCCTACCACCAACACAAGAATACCAAGTGCTCTTATCCTTAACTGCTGATCCATCTCTCCAGTCCAAAATGTGGTGGTGGTGGTTGTGTTTTAACACTATCTCAATCCTTACGATTTTATCAATGAAAACTTGGGCCCAGATGCTCAGTCAAAGCCTGCTGGCTCAGAGAAGCAGAGAAAGCACCCAGCTGATCTTCCTCCTCAGCCATCATCCCTGAAGCAATGACTCCCCTCTCACACGACCTCAAAACACTTCCTTCACACTCAATGTCCCTTCTTCCTACTCCCTGACCATCTCTCTCTCCCTCCTGACTTCCTCTTACTCCCTCTGGTTTTTTTTCTTAATAATCCTATGTTCACTTCCTGTCAACCGGTTGGTTGCTTGTGCTGCCTCCTGACCTACGTTTGACTTTATTTAATCCTGTTTACTCATGGATTAGACGTGTGAGCCACACCACCACTAAAAACAGGTTTTCCCAGTAAACAACACCATCTCAGGGTTCGCAGTATGATCAAATATCCTACAACAGTGGTGGGGGTGTGGGGGCGTGTCTAGGAGGTATATGTACCCTGGCAGGAGTGTAGAGATCAACTTTCAGGAGATTGGTTCTCTTCTCCGGCCCACAGCTCTTCCACACTGAGCCATCTCCTAGTGCCTACTTTGAAGCCTTTTCCAACTGGATCCCCCAGTTGTCAGCAATGATCAGTGGCCGGCTCACCACTGACTCAACGGAGAGTATCAGTAGAACACAGCTGCCGTGGTAAGGCAGGGAGACCATCTGCACTGCTACTGTTACTTAGGAATTACTAAGTAGCCACGCTGACTGGCCTAGACTGAGCAGATGTCTCTAGAGGTCTGAAAAGATTTCAATGAGTATCCCACTGCCTGATAAGGAAGAAAGAGGGTGGGGAGCTAGACCATGCAGTACCTATGAGCAGAGGGTGACCCCAGAGCGCCAACCGTGGAGATGTGAAGGCAAGATATTTGATCACACTGTGAACCCCAAGATTGTGTTATTTACTGGGGAAAAAAATCTATTTTTTCTGGTGGTGGGGCTCATACCTTTAATCCAAGAGCTTTCTGTAAACAGGATCTCTGAGCCTGGTCGATATAGCTTGTTCCAGGACAGCCAGGACTACATAGAGAAAATCTATCTCAAATAAATAAATTAAGAAACTTTGTAAACTCTCATTTAAAAAAAAAAACAAAAACAAACAAAAAAAAACATTTTGCCGGGCGGTGGTGACTCACGTTTTTAATCCCAGCACTTGGGAGGCAGAGGCAGGCAGATTTCTGAGTTCGAGGTCAGCCTGGTCTACAGAGTGAGTTCCAGGACAGCCAGGGCTACACAGAGAAACCCTGTCTCGAAAAACCAAAAATAAATAAATAAATAAATAAATAAATAAATAAATTACATATATGTGTGTCTGAGGGGGAAGGTGATGTACCTGGGAGTACAGGCACCTGCAGAGGCCAGAAGAGGGCATTGGATCCCCTGGAGCTGAAGTTACATACAGTAATGAGACTCCCTACAGGGTGCTAAGAAAGGGAACAGGAGTCCTTTTCACCATGAGCCAGCTCCAGTCTCCAAACTCTGTTAGTTTTGAGGTAGGGTCTTTCTTTAGCCCTGGCTATCCAGAAACTATGTAGAACAGGCTGCCCTCAGACTCAGAGATCTATCCACCTGCCTCTGCCTCCTGAGTGCTGGCTGGGGTTAAAAGCCTGGGCCACCCCTCCTATCTCCAACTCCGTCTCCCCTCTCTTTTTGATGGGGTAAGATTTTAAGAAAGGGTTTCTCTGTGTAGCCCTGGCTGTCCTGGAACTCAATCTGTAGACCAGGCTGGCCTTGAACTCAGAGAATCTGTCTGCCTTTGTCTCCCAAGCACTGGGATTAAAGGTGTGTGCCACCGCAGCCGCCTGGCCAAGGTCATTTCTTTTAACGTGACAGTTTTTCTATTTCTGCTCAGTGAAATACGAACTCTTCCTTTTTAATTTCTTAAAGACTTACTTTATGTGTATGAGTGTTTTGCTATGTGTGCATTTGTGGGTTTACAATGTGCATGTCTGGTGCTTGCAGATGTCAGAAGGGGTGTCATATCTTCTGGAAATGTAGCTATGTAGGCCACCGGGTAGATTCTGGGAATAGCGCTGGGGTCCTCTGCAAGAAGAAGTGTTCTTAACAGCTTGGCCATCTCTCCAGCCCCATGGATAATTCTTTTGAAAAGTTTGGTAAGGAAAAAAAGAAAAGATGAGGTAGGAAAACAGAATTTTTAAAGGAAAATTCTTCTGAAACTGTCATAGTGGTAGTAGGGCATGCCTTTAATCCTAGCGATTGGGAGGCAGAGGCAGACAGATGTCTGAGTTTGAGGCCAGACTGATCTACAGAGTGAGTTCCAGGACAGCCAGGGCTACACAGAGAAACCCTGCCTTGAAAAACCAAAAAGAAAAAAAAGAAAGAAGAAAACAAACTGCCATAGTCTATCATAAAAGCAAAACCAAACCAAACCAAAAAACAAAAAAAAAAACCAAAACCAAAAGCAAAAAAAACAAAAAAACAAAAAAACCCAGTATTACCACAGATCCAGTGTGTGCCTGTTTAGTGTATATGAGGTTCCCAAGAACCCTCTATCAGCCTGGAGAGCATTCAGGACTTTGAGTTCAAAGATAAAGACACCATGATTTAGAGAATTGATTTACCAAAGGCCTCTCTCTTGTGCAGTAGACAGCGAATATGGCTTTGAACAAGGTGTACCAGACACAATGGCCTACCTAAAATCCACATGACCTGACCACAGAGTGAGCCGGGTCAGGGTACAAAAGTCAGAATTTTAAAAGGAAAACGGAAGATCACAGCTAAGTTACAGTGTCTTGGCCCTCTGCACTTCCTCCGGGAACATCATCCCACAGCTAAGGTGTGATATCAGGGCCCTCTGCACCTCCTCCGGGAACAGCATCCCTTGGGTGTTAGTATTCCGTTCAATCAGGAATGAACTTTGTATGGGCAGATGCTGGTCCAGCTGAAAGCCAATGACTTCAACACCCTGCCATTTATTGTCTGACTTTTATTTGCAAAACACAGCCCATAACTTAATTCCTGTATTCAAGAAGTTACAGTCTTTGGGGGGAAAACAGATATCGAATACATTGGGTAGCAAGCAGTTTAGCATCCTGAGGACTCAGAAGCTTCCTGGAGGTTGTAATAAACAAACGTAACCTGCCGGCAACAGCGCGGCATCTCCCTGAGGACTTTATTCTTTAAAGCCAGTGTAGGTATTTGGGGTGCACAGAAGCGCTGGGGGCTTAGCCTTCAAGACAAGTATTCACATTCAAGTTGTGGAGAAGGCAGTTTTGAAGTGGCGAGGAAGGCCAGGCGCAGAATAGAGCGGGTATCTAAGGCCGGGGAGCACCTCTCTTATGAGGCTGTGGAACGGAAGGAAGGAGTGGATGCAGGAAAAGATTAAAGATGATACATTAGTACCACTATAAATAATTGCACAATTTACAGGATTAGTCCCAGCGTTAATTACGCAGCGGAGGTGAAACCCGCTAATCTTCCACTTTATGAGTGGCGTTCTTGGCCTTGGCAAGAAGTAGGAACAAATGAAATAGAAGAGAGGACGAGTGTTTTTTAAGTTACTGTGTGCGCTAAGCCGGGCGAGCTGGGAGCGCTGGTTCACCAGGCTTTGTGGAACGTGAAATGATCTTTTAGATCAGGAGGACTACAGTGGACACCAGCTTCAGAAGACTTGGAAGAGTCTGGAAGTGTGGCCTGAGGAACTGTGCACCTATTCACAAGAGGATGCACCCGTGGGCAGCGGTGATCCGAAGATCAGTAGGCCACCAGGAGGTCGGAGGCTCTGGGAGGTGGCCCGACTCCGCACAGCGGGGCGGGAGCGACGCCTTGCCGGAGAGCAGGTGGCCGCGCAGACTGCGCAGCTCCCGGGGAGCGCGCGCGCTGGGGGGCGCGGGGCAGGCGGGGCTAGCGGGGACGCGCGGGGCAGGGAGGGGACCGCCAGGAGCCGGGGGCGGGGCCGAGCGCGCGGGCCTTGGCACGCACGCGCAGACGGGCCGCGGGCCCCAGAGGCAGAGAGGAGGGGGAGCGTGAAATAGAGGGGGGGGTGTGGAGCGTATTTCCGCTCTGGCGGACAAATAATCCTGGCCAAAGGGGAGGCACGACTGTCCAGCCCTTTAACCGCGTGGGGGTGCCGGGGGAGAAAAGGGGGATCGGGGAGGGGGAATCCTGCTCCTTTAATTCCCTCCCCTCTTCCTCCGCCCCGAGTCCGCGAGGACGCTGCGCAGCGCGGGGCCTTGGAACACTCGGCGCGAGCTGCCCCCGCCCCTCCCCCTCCCGCCCACGCGGAGCCGGCCCGCGCGCGCGCCCCGTGCACCCCCGCGCCTGCGCGCTGCCCCAGCCCTGCCCGAGTGTGGGGGGCGTCGCTGGCCCCGGGGGGGTGGGGGACCAGGGGGGAAAAATCAGCACGCGGAACCGGGCCAGGTGAGAGGCGCGTGCACCCAGGGTCGTGAGTCTGGGTGGGTGGGGGGGGGCGTGCCACGGAGATCTGCGCGTGGGAGGGGGGCGTGCACGACCTGTCCGGGCGGTGGGAGGATGTGAAAAGGGGGACTCCCAGCAGCGCGGCCCAGGCTAGAGCGAGGCGGGTGAGGAGAGCCTGCAACCAGAGGCCACTCCGGAGTTGCAATCCTCTGGGTCTTTTTTTCCCCCTACCCACCCACCCCTTTATCCATTCTCCCATGGGCGCGCGGGCTGCGGGACTGGGGGGTGTGGACGCCGCTGCCCCGCCCCCGGGAACCACGCCTCCCTCCTCGGAGGGACCGCGCCTCCTTGGAATTGGGGAAACTGAGGGAGGCGCGCCAAGACTAGGGAGGTAGGGATGAGGGATCTGGAGCCTTGGCCTCCGACAGCCAGAGACCTTTGTCTCTGACCCGTTTCCTTCCCACCCAGGGCAGTCCACTCCCGCCACAATGGCCTCTGGGGTGGAAGTCCTGCGCTTCCAGCTGCCTGGCCACGAGGCCGCAACGTTGCGGAACATGAACCAGCTCCGTGCAGAGGAGCGGTTCTGCGATGTGACCATCGTGGCCGACAGCCTCAAATTCCGTGGCCACAAGGTCATCCTGGCCGCCTGCTCACCGTTCCTCCGGGACCAGTTCTTGCTGAACCCCAGTTCTGAGCTGCAGGTCTCACTGATGCATAGTGCGCGCATTGTGGCGGACTTGCTCCTCTCTTGCTACACGGGTGCTCTGGAGTTCGCAGTCAGGGACATCGTCAACTACCTGACAGCGGCCTCCTACCTGCAAATGGAGCATGTGGTGGAGAAATGCCGAAACGCCCTCAGCCAGTTCATTGAGCCCAAAATAGGCCTTAAAGAAGATGGGGTCAGCGAGGCTAGCCTCATGAGCAGTGTCAGTGCCACCAAGTCCCTCCTCCCTCCAGCCAGGACCCCAAAACCAGCTCCAAAACCACCACCGCCACCTCCTCTACCCCCTCCGCTCCTGCGACCTGTGAAACTGGAGTTTCCACTGGACGAGGACCTGGAGCTGAAGGCGGAAGAGGAGGACGAGGATGAGGACGAGGATGTTTCCGACATCTGCATCGTCAAGGTGGAGTCTGCCCTCGAAGTGGCACACCGGCTCAAACCCCCTGGAGGCCTGGCAGGGGGTCTGGGCATCGGGGCCTCTGTGAGCAGCCACCTGGGAGAGCTGGCCCAGAGTAGCATGGCCCCCAACGCTGTCGCCCCACCACAAGGTGTGGTGAAGGCCTGCTACAGCCTGTCAGAGGACGCAGAAGGGGAAGGCCTGTTGTTGATCCCAGGAGGCCGGGCCAGTGTGGGGGCCACCTCGGGCCTAGTGGAAGCAGCAGCGGTGGCCATGGCTGCCCGGGGGGCGGGGGGCAGTCTGGGGGCAGGGGGCAGCCGGGGACCTCTGCCTGGGGGCTTCTCAAGTGGGAACCCCTTAAAGAACATCAAATGCACCAAATGCCCGGAAGTGTTCCAGGGTGTGGAGAAGCTGGTCTTCCACATGCGTGCACAACACTTCATCTTTATGTGCCCGCGCTGCGGCAAGCAGTTCAACCACAGCAGCAACCTCAACCGCCACATGAACGTCCACCGTGGTGTCAAGTCACACTCGTGTGGCATCTGCGGCAAGTGCTTTACTCAGAAGTCCACGCTGCACGATCACCTCAACCTGCACTCAGGAGCCCGGCCCTACCGATGCTCCTACTGTGACGTGCGCTTTGCCCACAAGCCTGCCATCAGGCGGCACCTCAAGGAGCAGCATGGCAAAACCACAGCTGAGAACGTGCTGGAAGCCGGTGTGGCCGAGATCAATGTCCTCATCCGCTGAAGGGCCAAGAGGCTGGGGGGTTCCTGGGCCCGGCAGGATTGGGGAGGGGAGGGGTTCTGGGGCAGGCATATATTTTGGGGAAGGAAGATTGGAGAGAGACCTTGCCTCAAAGAGCGGAAGAAAAAGATGGAGCCGGAGACAGGGTTGACAAGGCTGAGGGAATGTGGGGGTCCCAAAGTAAGATTTCTTTTTTTGAAGAGGTGCACAAACGATGTGGAGGAAGGGGGGCAGAAAAAGCAAAGATGAAAGTTTTGGAGAACAGCTCTTTCCTGGCTAAAGCTTAAAGCTGCCTCGGAGGAGGATTCTAGCGTTTCTTGAGGTGGGGTGGGGGTGGGAGTTGTGGGGGGATTGCCAGGATGCAGCTTACTTGCTCCTGGTTAGAATAGATCACAGGGAGAAGGGAGTGGAGGGCGACACATGTATGAAGTCCCAGAAAAAGAAGGGGAGGCAATTCTTGCATGCTGGGGAAGTGGGAAAGTAGGTACAAGGCTCACCGGAAATGAAAGAAAAATGCTTATGTGCCAGGTAAGAGAACAGGGTGGGCAACCTGGGTAGGTAATGATACATTAGGGTACAGTAGGGAGAGCAGTGAGTAGCGGAGGGGTGGGGGGCAGGGCACTTAGGAAAAAGGACACAAGGAGGGCCGTTGGGGGAGGGAGAGGAGTAGAGACTTATACAGTATTTTTTAAGAAAACGTATTTTTTAGGATTTTTTCTGGAGTTTGGGGTTTTAGTTTTTCTTTGTTTTCCACAAAAATAAACAAAAAAGACAAAATTTCTTTATATTCTGGCAACCGCATGTGTGTGACTACCCACCATAGATTCTCCCAGTGTTAACAACTGCAGTCCCATGCCAAAAGGAGCCCAGCTTCAAGCAGAAACTAGGAACACGCCCTAAACACCTAGGCAGAAACCTTATCGCAAAATTGACTGGCAGCCCTGGTGCTGGCATAGACCTTAGGGGGTTTGGTGGCAGTCCAAGCCATGGACCACAGGTGGCCAGTGAGCCCACAGAGATGGCAAGCAGGCATCTGTTGAGTATTTTTGTTCGAGTTTTAAGGAAAGTTGAAATACCAGCGAAACTTAAATTCGATTACCTAGAAGACTACAATTCCCAGAAAGCTCTGAAAAGTTTTTTTTAAATCCAAAGAAGACTACAGTTCCCATAAGACGCCGAATTGGCCTCGGGCCCAGTAACATAAGTACCTGTTTGTCCAATATTGTGTGTGCAACCATACAGGCATTTTCAAACTTAGGCCAGAACTTAATGCCTGGAGGGGGATGGTGCCCTCGATCCTGTTCAGGGCTGTATCCTTGCTCTGTCTACTATTCACATTTAAGCTGTCAGCGGGACCATGACCCCCGATGGAGAAGTGTTTGGGTAGAAATAGTTACTGTCAGTAGACTGTGGTCGCCCTTGTGGCCTCCGCTGCATCCAGTTGGCAACTCTAGTGGCATCTAGAAGACATTTCCCCCCCCAGATTCTCAAAAGCACACTGACCCAGAAGTAAAGGTGTCTTCCACGAGTCTCTGTCGCCCCTTCTTGTGCACTAGAATCTAAAACTAAGACCCAGCCTTCTATCTGGCGGCTCAGAACTCGAAAGATACACGCGGCAGCTGCAGAGGCTCAGGCTACACGTGTTACCAAAACCGGGCGGGGACAGGGAAGCCACAGCCCAGTCGGGCCTCGCCCTTGGCTCCCGGCGGAGCCGAGGCTTGGAGCGAAGGCCCTCTCCCCCACAGCCCCCAGTTCTGCACCTCCAGGGCCATTCTGGGGGGCAAAAATGGCCCAAAGGCCCGCAGCGGCTCCTTTAAGGCGTCTTGTCGCCCTCCCTCCTTGTCCACGTGACCCGGGGCGGCCGCGCGCCGGCTCGGCCCCCCGCGCAAGCGGCGATGGCGGCGGCGGCGGGAGCTGCTGCGGCGGCGGCCGCCGAGGTGCGGAAGGGGAGGGGGAGAGGCGGGTGCATGCCCGCGCGCGCGCCCGGGGGAAGCGCGCGCTCGTGCAATGCTCCGGGGGTGCAACGGGGCCGGGGGGCCCGAGCCGAACTTGCAGCAAACCAGGGGGCCAACCCCGGGGGCGGATGGGGGGACCGGGGGGGGGGAGGGGGGGGGAGTGGGCGCCGAGGCGCACGTGCCGCCGCCCGCCGCCCCTGCGTGGGCGGTGGGCACCGCGACCCCGGGAGCACGCGCGAGGGGCGCGAGGGGCCGTCCGCCGGGCTGGGGCGCAGCGGGCGTTGCAGGGGTTGGTGGCCGGGGTCCCCGCGGCCTGGGGGACAAAGGGGGAGCGGCGCGTGCAGCCGGGAGGAGGGGGCGGGGCCGGGGCGCGGAGGCCCCGCCCCCTCCCCCTCCTCTGCTCCCGGCCCCAGAGATGCGGGGTCTGCCGAGAGGGAGGGGGCTGATGCGGGCCCGGGGGCGGGGGCGTGCGGCCCCCACGGGCGGCCGGGGCCGCGGTCGGGGGGGCGCCCACCGAGGACGGGGTAGGCCCCGAAGCCTGCTCTCGTTGCCCAGGGCCCAGGCGTCCTGGGCCCCCCAGCTGCCTGCGGGGCTGACGGGCCCTCCGGTCCCTTGTGTCCCGTCCCAGGGGGAGCCCCCCGCGGAGATGGGGGCGCTGCTGCTGGAGAAGGAGCCCCGAGGAGCGGCCGAGAGAGGTGAGTGCGGCCGGAGCAGGCCCGACCGGACCTCCACCCTCCCCACCCCCAACACGCGATCTCGGGAGCTTTCAGCCCTGAACTTTTTCTTTCTCCCCCTCCCACTCTCCACCCCACGACAGTTCACGGCTCTTTGGGGGACACCCCTCATAGCGAGGAGACCCTTCCCAAGGCTAACCCCGACTCTTTGGAGCCTGCCGGACCCTCCTCTCCGGCCTCTGTCACTGTCACCGTCGGCGATGAGGGGGCTGACACCCCTGTCGGGGCCACACCGCTCATCGGGGACGAACCCGAGAGCCTGGAGGGAGATGGGGGTCGGATCCTGCTGGGTGAGAGGCCGGGGAGCGAGGGAGAGGGGGCGTAAGGGGGCCTTCTGCATGCCCGCTTACCCTGCGCCCCCGTCTGCCTGTCTCTTTTCTAGGCCATGCCACAAAGTCGTTCCCCTCTTCCCCCAGCAAGGGGGGTGCCTGCCCCAGTCGGGCCAAGATGTCAATGACAGGGGCAGGAAAGTCGCCCCCCTCGGTCCAGAGTTTGGCCATGAGGCTGTTGAGCATGCCTGGGGCCCAGGGAGCTGCAACTGCTGGGCCTGAACCCCCTCCGGCAACAACTGCGGGCCAGGAGGGGCAGCCCAAAGTACACCGAGCCCGGAAAACCATGTCCAAACCTAGCAACGGACAGGTGAGAGTGTGCAGGTTGGGTCGAGAGACTTGGGGAGTCCCTGGATGGGATTTTGTTTTGTTTTTGTTTGGTTTGGCGTTTTTTTTTTTTTTGCTTGTTTTTTTTTTTTTCTTCTCTTCCGGTATTTAGCCTTAGACCTCTTGTATTCAGATTTTTTCCCTTTCGAATTTACCAATAGGCTACCAAGTGTCAGCTGTTGGGCTGGGCTTCTGTGAGTGGAGTAATTGTCGGCTTCCTGGAGTTCTCGTTCTTGAGGGGGGGAGGGGTGGTCAGCAGACGAGACTGACAGATGCAGAGTTAATTATATAGTTATTGTCCTAATTACACTTACACAAATGACCGGGCAAGTTCCCGGTTTTGTGTTTTTTATTTTTTGGTTTGCTTCTGAACAAGTTTAGGGAGGTAGGATTTTTTTGTTTTGTTTTGTTTTTTGTTTGTTTGTTTTTTGTTTTTTTTTAAATCCCTACTGGATAAAGTTTTTACTGGGACCCTTCCCCTCGGAATGCCACATAATGAAAGGATGGGGGTGACAACCCTGGAATCGAAATTATGACAAGGTTTTAAAGGCCACTGATTAACCTTAACTATAGCTTGTGTAGCCTTTTGGGTCTTGGCTTATTTGTTTGTTTTGTTGTTTGTTTTGAGGGATTTTATTTTGTTTGGGGGGAGTTTATTTTATTTCTGCGTGTGTGTGTGTGTGTGTGTGTGTGTGTGTGTAAAAGGGTTTCACCATATGGCCCTGGCTGGCTATGTAGACCAGGTTGGCCTTTAATTCACAGAGATCCACCTTGCTCTGTCTCCTACGTCCTGGGGTCGCAGGTATATACACACACCTGGCTTTTACTTATTTTACTTTTTGTTTTTGAGACAGTCTCACGTAGCACAGGCTGACAGAGCTTGCTGTGATACCAAGGCCTTAGTCCTGAGCCACCCCACCCAGCTCCCACTTTCAGTTTTTTCTTTTTAATTTTCTTTCTTTTTTTAAAAAAAGCTATTTTGTTTTATGCTTATGGGTGTTTTAACTGCACAGATGTCTGTGTACCGCCTTGTGTGTGTGGTGCTGCCCTTCAAGGCGAGAGGGCAGTGGATCCCTTGGACCTTGGGTTTGAAGGGATTGTGAACAGCATGTCAGTGCTGGGAACTGAACCCAGGTCTTCCACAGGAGCAGTGGTTAAGAATGCTCTTAACCACTGAGCCACCTCTCCGACCTCTCTTGGTTTGTGTTTCTGGGGAAGTGATCACCTGATCATGGTGTGGCTCTTCGTCTGTGGTACAGAAGTCTGTGTTTGTTCAGGCCCCTCATATAAAACTATGAGAGCCAGATGGATCTCTTGTTCTGGGTCAGCTGAGCAATCAGCATTTGCATATGACTTACATGTCTTTCTTGTAGATTCGTTTTAGAGGCTTGGCTAATCTCTGTATCAGTAGTTGAACAGTATACTGTTCTGTATAGGCATGACTTTTCTTTTTTAAAAAGCAGCAGGAGTTTTTGTTTTTTTGTTTTTGGTAAGATGTATTTATTATTTATTTTATGTATGTGAATACACTGTCGCTCTCTTCAGAGAGCCAGAAAATGGATATCGGATCCCATTACAGATGGTTGTGAGCCACCATGTGGTTGCTGGGAATTGAACTCGGGACCTCTGGAAGAGCAGTCAGTGCTCTTAACCGCTGAACCATCGATCTAGCCCCAAGGCATAACTTTTAAAATTTTTGTCTGTTGCTGGTCGGTCGGTGGTAGTTCACACCTTTAATCCCAGTTCTTGGGAGACAGAGGCAGGCAAATCTTTTGAGTTCAAGGCCAGCCTGGGTATAGTATACATAGTTCCTTGGACAGACAAGGCTACACAGGGAAGCCTTGCTTGAAAGAAAAATATAAGTGAGTATGTGTAATGGAGGGCTCAGTAGAAGACATGTCTGTGGAGCCTGGTCTCTCCCACCACACACATGGGGTCCAGGAATCAAACTTGAGTTTAAGGGTTAGCACAGCAAGCACCCTTCCCTACCCACTGAGCCATCTTGCTAGCCCACTGTTCTCTTTTTAATTGTTTTGGGGTTTTTTTGTTTGTTTGTTTGTTTGTTTTTCGTGACAGTTTTTAAATGTTTTGGCTCTGTGACGGGAGAATCTCTCCCTTGTGGTCAGGAACACTTAAAAGTCTGTATCAGTCATTTACAGACTGTCCTGTGTAGACACGTCTTTTAAAAGTTGTCCTGTATAGGACTCTGGTTCAGATCCCAGCATCACGTGGCAGCTCACAGCCACCTGTAACTTCCGTCTCAAGGGGATCTAGTGCTTCCTCCCGGCCTTCAAAGACTCCTGCACACATGGAGCACACAGACTCATGAGGACTTGTAAATAAGCAGCCAAGACATAAAGCTCCACCTCCGAGACCCGTGGGTTTCTGTTCATGTTTTCTTCCTGTTTCCATCTGTTGAGGGATTTTTTTTTTTTCCAATTAAATTTAGCTGGGAATGGTGATGCATACCTTTAACCCCAGCACTTGGGAGGCAGAAACAGGGAGGTCTCTGTAAGGTTTGAGACAGCCTGATTTACACAGTGATCTACCCTGTGACGTGTGATACTCTGCCTCAAAAACAAAACAAAAACAAAAACAAACCCAACAATATAAAATAAAATTATGGGAGCCTTTCTCTCTCACCATCTGGGTCTCAGAGTGAATTCGGTTCACCAGGCTTGGCTGCCGACACTGTTAACTGCTGACCGATCAGTCCTGATAGACTGATTTTTTGTTATTTCTTAAAGGTTTATTTATTTGTTTTATGTATATGACTACACTGAAGCTGTCTTCAGACACACCAGAAGAGGGCATCAGATCCCATTGCAGATGGTTGTGAGCCACCATGTGGTTGCTGGGAATTGAACTCAGGACCTCTGGAAGAGCCGTCAGTGCTCTTAACCCCTGAGCCCTCTCTTCTGGCCTTCGGGTAGCGGTTTTGAGGTACAGCCAGCCTCAACACTCCCACCTGGGCCCCATGCTGAGGGAGCAGTAACTTTAATTAATTTGGTAGCTTGCTTATTTCACTTAGCACAGTGCCTCAAGTTTCCTCCATGTTGTATGTGTCCAGGTTCCCTTTCTTGCTGTCGGGTTTTTGAGACAGGGTTTCAGTCTATAGCCCTAGCTGGCCTGGGACTTAGATCCTCCTGCCTCCTAGAGTGCTAGGATGAAAGGTGTAGCCCGCCACACCTAGCCTGAGTAACATTCTGAGACTTGTTCCTTCCTGCTCTAGCCTCCAGTCCCTGAGAAGAGGCCCCCTGAAGTCCAGCACTTCCGCATGAGTGATGACATGCATCTGGGGAAGGTGACCTCAGGTCAGTCCCCTCCCCCCACATGCACGTACTCCAGGTGGCTTGGTGTATTGTGTCCCAGGAGTTCCGTCCTCACTTTTCTGTCTTTCCAGATGTGGCCAAAAGGAGGAAGCTGAACTCGGGCAGCCTGGTGAGCTGGCGAGGAAGACCTGGCTG
The DNA here is from genome assembly GCF_004785775.1 of Grammomys surdaster. Taxonomy (NCBI): domain Eukaryota; kingdom Metazoa; phylum Chordata; class Mammalia; order Rodentia; family Muridae; genus Grammomys; species Grammomys surdaster. The sequence goes on from NW_021626567.1 coordinate 31,981, forward strand.
GGGGCGGGGAGGGGGAGGGGCTGGTGGGTCAGTGCCAGGAGCCTCAGACTTTGTAATCTTTTTCTAGTCCGAGGACTTGGGCTCTGCTGGGGGCTCAGGAGATGTGATCCTGGAGAAGGGAGAGCCCAGGCCTCTGGAGGAGTGGGAGACGGTGGTGGGCGAGGACTTCAGCCTGTACTATGATGCGTACTCTGTGGATGAGCGGGTGGACTCTGACAGCAAGGTGTGCTGGTGTGCTGGTCTCAAGCTTCCTATCCAATCCGCTCTTTCCCTTTAACACACCCTGTGTTGTCTGTGCCCAGTATCCCTTATCTCATCTCTGATCCTCTGGTTCCGAGACAGCCTCCTCCCTGCCTTGTGAGGGCTTGTTTGCTCCCTTTGTATTATTTTGCTTTGTTTGCTTTTGGCTACTTTTGTTTGTTTGACAGAGTCTCACTAGTAAACCAAGATGGCTTCAGATTCCTAGAGATCTGCCTGCCTTTGCCTCTTTAGTGTTGGGATGAAAGGTACAGACTGCTGTACTCTGTGTGTGTGTGTGTGTGCGCGTGTACTCATCTGAGGTCAGAGGGCAGCAGCTTGGGCTTTCAAGGTAATCTCTTTGGTTTTTTTTTTT
>NW_021626567.1:32993-47168 GCF_004785775.1 Grammomys surdaster
GATTAAAGGCGTGCGCCACCACCGCCCGGCTGTTTGTTTGTTTTTTAAGATTTATTTATGCTGGGCAGTGGTGGTGCACGCCTTTAATCCCAGCACTTGGGAGGCAGAGGCAGGCAGATTTCTGAGTTCGAGGCCAGCCTGGTCTACAGAGTGAGTTCCAGGACAGCCAGGGCTACACAGAGAAACCCTGTCTTGAAAAACAAAACAAAGATTTATTTATTTAGTGTATGTGAGTACACTGTATCTGTCTTCAGACACACCAGAAGAGGGCATCGGATCCCATTACAGATGGTTGTGAGCCACCCTGTGGTTGCTGGGAATTGAACTCAGAACCTCTGGAAGAGGTGTCAGTGCTCTTAACCACCAAGCCATCTCTCCAGCCCTGATTTTACTCTCTTACAATTTGTAGGTTTGAGTTTTCAGAACGTTTCCCAGCGTTTGAGGCTGAACCTGGGGCTTGGCAAGTGCAATAGTCAGACGTGCATCACCGGGCAAGCTCTGTTGTGTCTGTGAGTGCCTGCCTGGCTTTTCTCCATGAGGTCTGGGGATGGCTTAGATCTTACACTGGAGGGGCAGGCGCTTCACCTGTTCATCCAGCTCCCTGTCCGTCGGATTTGCTTTTTGTGTATTTTATACTCTGCTGTGGAAACTCTCCACTGAACAGAGAAGGGAGCGGTGAGCCCCAGCACACAGCTGCCCTCCTGTGTGCACTACAGAGCGAGCCTCAGGGTCCTGTTTGTGTGAAAGTGATTTCTCTTGGCAGTTCCAAACAGGCCTGTACTTTATTTTTGCTGATTTGGGGATTAAACTCAAGGCCTCGCATGGTGAGCAAGCACTGAACTGCTATGTAAATAATTTCAGACCTCGTCCACTACCAAGTTGCCTTGGAGTAGCCCAGCTTTAACTTACTCTTGTAGTCTGCCTGCCTCCAAGTGCCTGGGATTATAGGCTGCACCATGGGTTTTGTTTTGTGTTTTGAGACAGGGTCCCAATATGTAGCCCTGGCTAGCCTCAAACTCAAAGAGAACCCTCTGCCTTTTTCTGCCTTTGCCTCCTAAATGCTGGGATTAAGTCGAGTAGAACTATGTCTGTCTTTCTTACTTTTTATTTGAGATAAGGTCTCTCTACATAGCCTTAGCTACCTTGGTACTTTCTTTTCCCTTTGTGTGGGTGTGTGTGTGCGCGTGTGGGTGTGGGTGGGTGTGGGTGTGGTTTGTTTTTCGAGGCAGGGTTTCTCTGTGTAGCCCTGGCTGTCCTGGAAGTCACTTTGTAGACCAGGCTGTCCTTGAACTCAGAAATCCTCCTGCCTCTGCCTCCCAAGTGCTGGATTAAAGGCATGCTTTTTCTAAAGGGGGACGGGGCTTGAAACTGAGTCTCTCTTTGTAGCCTAGGTTTGAACTTCCACATCACCTGCCTCCTCCTCCTCCTCGCTTGCTTGTGAGCTGATTAAGTTGTTTGTAGTTCTAGAAGTGAGATTCCCTTCCAGTGCCTTCTGCTGTTTGTCTCAGGGTGCAGTCATGTAACCAACTTGCTACGTAGGCAGCGATGACCCTGAGCTTCTGGGTTGCTTTTTAATGTGTATGAGTGTTCTTCCCGTGTGTGTATATTGCACTGTCTGCGTGCCTGGTGCCGTTGGAAGTCAGAAGAGCATTGATGTTCTGAGACCAGAGTTACAGACAGTTGGGAGCCACCAGTTGGGTGCTGGGAGCTGAACCCAGGTCCTTTGCAAGAGCAGCAACATCTTGCCAAGCCATCTCTCCAGCCCCAGCTGCTGAGCTTCTGATCCTGTGTCTCCCGAGTGTCTGGTGCTTTCTTCTGTTTTTTTTTTGTTTTTGATTTTTTTTGGGTGGGGGGAGAAAATATGGAAGTGGGTACAGGTACCTCCTTCCTATTGCCTGTCATTGGAAGCTGTGTGGGGAGTTTGGTCATTTCTTTTACTGGTAAGTGTTGACACACTCCAGAGGCAGAGGCGTAGGATCTCCATGAGTTCCAGGTAGTGACCAGAACTACCTCGTGAGGCCCTGACTCCAAACAAACAAAAAGAAAACTTTGACAATGGGCCTGTGGTTTCCGGTGACGGTGGCCTGACCCCTTTGTTAGTGAACACCTCATTAGGTTTTTGTAGAGTGGTTTTGTTGCTGTGAGTAGCCTCCTCTGTGTGTTTCCTAGTGCCAGCCCTTTTCACTGCTGTGTAGTGTTCTGTGCCTCTGTCCCTGTCCCTGTCCAGTCCTTTCCTGCTTCTCCCCATATCCACCACCTGGAGCTTTCCCGGGGAAGGGGGGGTGGTAATGGAATGGGGCCTCGGGATCCCCTGAGATAGCTGCAGTTTGCTGGTTTCCCAGCCTGACTTTTTTCTTTCAGTCTGAAGTCGAAGCTCTAGCCGAACAGTTGAGTGAAGAGGAGGAGGAGGAAGAGGAGGAAGAGGAAGAGGAGGAAGAGGAAGAAGAGGAAGAGGAGGAAGAAGAGGAGGAGGACGAGGAGTCCGGGAATCAGTCAGACAGGGTAAGAGGAGAGACTGGCCTTCCTGGAGGAGTGGGGGAGCTGTTCTGAGCTGGGAGCAGAGCTCTTGAACCTTCCTCTTCCACAGAGCGGCTCTAGCGGCCGGCGCAAGGCCAAGAAGAAATGGCGGAAAGACAGCCCGTGGGTGAAGCCGTCTAGGAAACGGCGGAAGCGAGAACCTCCGAGGGCCAAGGAGCCAAGAGGTAAGAAGGCTCCTCTGCTCTCGGGTCCCCTCCTCCGGCCCCAGAGAGCAGTACACACTCAGATGCTCGTGCATGTTCACTGTGTAGACCGCATGTGCGCACGCGCCCAGGCCCCGTGAGCCCCCACTCTCACTCTCTCTGTCTCTGTGTCAGGAGTGAATGGTGTGGGTTCCTCAGGGCCCAGTGAGTACATGGAGGTTCCTCTGGGGTCCCTGGAGCTGCCCAGCGAGGGGACCCTCTCCCCCAACCACGCTGGTAATTAATTGCCAACTACCGGGACAGGGAGCCACCAGGGGGTGCCCATGGGGGTGGAGGGAAATCCTGCCAGAGCTGGGGTGTCCATGCCAGGCTTTGGGGTTCTAGAAAGTGAAGGGGTGGCTGGGCGGGAAGGAGGGGACCCTCCCAGTGGGTGAGGGGCAAGGCCTCCGTCATCTCTGTCTCTTCCTGTCTAAGGGGTCTCCAATGACACGTCTTCGCTGGAGACGGAGCGTGGGTTTGAGGAGCTGCCCCTCTGCAGCTGCCGCATGGAGGCACCCAAGATTGACCGCATCAGTGAGAGGGCAGGACACAAGTGCATGGCCACAGAAAGTGTGGACGGAGAGGTGGGTCTGGGTGCCGCTGGCTCAGGAAGCCTGGAGTGAGCTAGCCTGGGCCCTGGCCTCACCCTCACTCCCTGACCTTCCTTCCCCCCTAGCTGCTGGGCTGCAATGCTGCCATCCTCAAGCGGGAGACCATGCGGCCGTCCAGCCGCGTGGCACTGATGGTGCTCTGTGAGGCCCACCGAGCTCGCATGGTCAAGCACCATTGCTGCCCGGGCTGCGGCTACTTCTGCACGGCGGTGAGTGACCGTCGGGGTGGATGGCGGCCTGACCAGCAAGAGCAAGCTCAGGGGCTGACTGCCTTCTCTCCCTTCCCCAGGGCACCTTCCTGGAATGCCACCCTGACTTCCGTGTAGCTCACCGCTTCCATAAGGCCTGCGTATCCCAGCTCAATGGGATGGTCTTCTGTCCCCACTGTGGAGAGGATGCTTCAGAGGCCCAGGAGGTCACCATTCCTCGGGGCGATGGGGGAACACCCCCAGTTGGCACCGCAGTGCCTGCTCCGCCACCCCTGGCACATGATGCCCCAGGGCGAGCAGATACCTCCCAGCCCAGGTATAGGCCCCTCCCCACCACAACCACCCTGCTCCCCATCTTATCTCCCTTGCTCCCGGACCTGAGAACCTTCTTCCACAGCGCCCGGATGCGTGGGCACGGAGAGCCGCGGCGCCCGCCCTGCGATCCCCTGGCCGACACCATCGACAGCTCAGGGCCTTCGCTGACTCTGCCTAATGGCAGCTGCCTCTCGGCTGTAGGTCTGCCCCCAGGGCCGGGCCGGGAAGCCCTGGAGAAAGCCTTGGTCATCCAGGAGTCGGAGAGGTGAGTTTGTGCTGTTTTCAGGGTACGAATGGGCCAGAGAAATAGGTGTTGCTGTTGGTACTTAAATCTGAGCAGCCCACCTTCTCCCGCTCCGTCCCCTGACAGACGGAAGAAGCTGCGTTTCCACCCACGGCAGCTGTACCTGTCGGTGAAACAGGGAGAGCTGCAGAAGGTGATCCTTATGCTGCGTGAGTGTCTATCCCACCAGGAGGGGCTAAGGGTCTGAGGGCCTTGTGGAGTATGAGAGGTCACGTGACCCTCCGTGATGGGTCCCACTCCAGTGTGTAATCCACAGTCCAGTGCGTAACTCACAAGCTTTCCCGGCACGGAGGCTGTGCTCCTCTAGTGCACAGCTTGCCTAGCAGGGAGTCCCCTGATGTCGGGCTGTCCCACCCCCAGCTCTCTTACCTCTTGTTGTCTCTGCCTGCAGTAGACAACCTGGATCCCAACTTCCAGAGCGACCAGCAGAGCAAGCGCACGCCCCTGCACGCAGCCGCCCAGAAGGGGTCCGTAGAGATCTGTCATGTGCTGCTGCAGGTCAGTCGTCATAACCCTTCCCCACCTCACTGTCCAACCCCTCCCCAGCATCCTCCGTCCCTGGTGCCAGCCTTCCTCTCCTCACAGGCAGGAGCCAACATCAATGCCGTAGATAAGCAGCAGCGCACGCCACTGATGGAGGCCGTGGTGAACAACCACCTGGAGGTGGCGCGTTACATGGTGCAGTTAGGTGGCTGTGTCTACAGCAAGGTGCGGGATGGAGCTGGAGGGACACAGGGCTGGGCGGTGGGCGCGGGGTGCCAGCTGGAGGGTTCACTGCCTCGTGTTTCCCTCAGGAAGAGGATGGCTCTACCTGTCTACACCATGCAGCCAAAATTGGGAACTTGGAGATGGTCAGCCTGCTGCTGAGCACAGGACAGGTGGACGTCAATGCCCAGGTCAGCAGCCCGGCTGCCCTTCCCGTATGCGGGCTCCTTGGCCGTCTGTCCCCTGGGCTCTGGTCCCACTTCTTCCTTAGCTGACCTGACCCTCCCCCACCGCCTCCCACTGCTCATGTGGGCTCCCTCATTTCTTTGGTTCATGAAACTCAAGTCCCTCCTCTATCTCTGAGCGTGTCCAGTGAGGTCCCCTGAGAGCCTGTGGCGGGGAGTGTACATCTCTGGAATACTCCATTCTCTGGCTTTGGCTGTTCCCAGAAGTGCCCCTAGCGCCTGTTTTCTGGTTAGCAAGTCTGGACTCTCATCCCCTGCCTCCTTCCCTCCCTCAGGACAGCGGGGGCTGGACGCCCATCATCTGGGCAGCCGAGCACAAGCACATCGATGTGATCCGTATGCTGCTGACCCGGGGTGCCGACGTCACCCTTACTGACAATGTGAGGGACACTCAAGGGGGCTGAGAGGACTTGTGGCGGGTAACAGGAGTCCCCTGTGCAGAGTGGGGGCTGAGTTTAAGGATTCTGTCACCTGCAACACAGTCTCTGCCCTTCATCTCCACAGGAGGAAAATATCTGTCTGCACTGGGCCTCCTTCACGGGTAGTGCTGCCATCGCTGAGGTCCTCCTGAATGCCCAGTGTGACCTCCATGCTGTCAACTACCATGGGGACACGCCCCTGCACATAGCCGCCAGGGAGAGCTACCATGACTGTGTTCTGTAAGCCCCAGCTTCCCCGACCCTGGCACCCAGACCCCACTGTGCAGTCTCTGACCCAGGCTTTCTGTCCCTCTTCAGGTTGTTCCTGTCTCGTGGAGCCAACCCTGAGCTTCGGAACAAAGAAGGGGACACGGCGTGGGATCTGACCCCAGAGCGCTCCGATGTGTGGTTTGCGCTGCAGCTTAACCGCAAGCTCAGGCTGGGGGTCGGGAACCGGGCTGTCCGCACCGAGAAGATCATCTGCCGGTGAGTGTAGCCCAGATGTCCGTGCCCATGGCCGCGGCCCCTTCCCAGCCCCAGGACATCCAGAGAATTGCTAGAATCATCTTGCCAGTAGGGGAGGTGGAAGTAAGGGACTAAGCCAGTGAGACCTCCAGTTTGCAAGAGAGCCTTCGGCTAAGCCTAGCAAACGGAGTTCAGTCCCTGGACCCACATTCAGAAAGCCAAGTTGTCCTCTGTCTTACAAGCACATAGCATGACACACTCACCCACGATTGAACAAAGCTGAGGGCAGGGTGTGGTAGCCCACACCTGTAATCTCAGCGGGAAGGAGGCAGACGGTTGGTTGATTTGAACTTGAGGCCAGCTTGGTTTGTAGGTGTGTAGTGAGTCCCAGGTCATTGAGGCTCACACAGTGAGACCTTATCTTTTAAAAAAAAAGAAAGAGGAAAAGAAAAAGGACGTTTCCCCAGCCTTAGAGGTGACTGAGATAGGAGAATTACTGAGTTTGAGGCAGACACCCACATAAGAATTTCAGAGAGGAGCTGGGTGTCACCTGTGACCCCTCCTAATCTGAAGGCTGATTACCACTTCTTGAGCCTGTGTTGACTGGAAAGCAGCCTTTGCAACATGAGGAGACTCAGACCTTAAAAAGAAAAACAAACATCAACCACAAGGAGAGTGTGGGGCGGCCCAGCTGCTGAATGTGCATGCCGAGTTCAAGCCACGAGCCCACCAGAAGGAGAGAGCTGTCTCCTGAAGGTTGCCCTCTGACCTCTACGTGTACACTGTATCCTGTGCACACCACGCATGCACGTGCACACACACTAAGATGCAGAGCTTCTCAAGCCAAGTATGTGGTAATGACCTTTGATCGCTCTGCTCTGAAGGCAGATTTAGGCTGATCTCTGAGTTCCAGGGCTACACAGTGAGATGCTGTCTCAAGAAGGGAAGGGGTGGAAGGGCATTCTTTGAGGGGAGGCTTTTAGGGGTGTGGGGTGGGAGACAGGGTTTCTCTGTGTAGCCCTGGCTGGCCTGGAACTCGCAGAGCTCCCTGTAACTCTGCCTCCCGAGTGCTGGGATTAAAGGCGTACATCATGGTACCCAGAAGGACTGTGACCTTTAATTGTCGCACTCAGGCAGAGCAGATGGAGCTGACTTCCAGGATAGCCAGAGCTACAGAATGAGACGGTCTCAAAAAAAACAAAAAAAAAAGAATGGATCTGGAGTGGAGGCTCAGTGGTTAAAGCAGCGGCTGCTGTTGCAGAGGACCCAAGTTCAGTTCTCACCACCCACATGGCGGCTCACAACCATCTGTAATTTGAGTTCCAGAAGATTCTTCTGACCTCTGTGGGCACCAGACATACATGTGGGGCACATAAGTGCAGGCAAAATATTCATACACGTAAAATGATAAGATACCTTTTTCGGGTGGTCAGTTTGTAATACAAGTGTATTCTGTACAAGCTGAGTACGTTGCTCTGTGTCTGTCCTTATGGCGTCTAAGGAGGCGGAGGCAGGAAGATCATGATTTCATGTTTAAGGCCAGCCGGGGCATTGTAGCAAGACTCAGTCTCCAGCTAAAATTTAAAAGTCCAGAGTCCAGCAGGGTGGTGACATGTGTCTCTAATCCTAGCACTCGGGAGCGAGGGCAGGGGAATCAAGAGTCCAAGTCATTCTCTATCTCGCAATTCGGGGCCAGCCTGGGTTATATGATGCTGTATCTCACAAAGGAGTTAAAAAAAAGGTTGGGCTGGAAACAGCTCGGTGGTAGAGGGTTCCTTGGCCTGTCTGCAGTCTCACTAAGAAACAAAAATAACCCACTCACTGTCTGGGACATAATTATTTCTTAGCCGAGAGTCTTTTCCTTGGTGTCTTACCTTGTTTTTTTTGTTTGTTTTCAAGAAAGTCTCACTGCATGTGCTGAGATTAAAGGTGCCACCACCCCAGCACCCTTGCACCAAGGAGTCCTCCCCTCAGAAATGCTCTGGCATTAACGTCGTCTGCCCCTTGTGTAGGGATGTAGCCCGAGGCTATGAGAACGTGCCCATCCCCTGCGTCAATGGTGTGGATGGGGAGCCGTGCCCGGAGGACTATAAGTACATCTCTGAGAACTGTGAGACCTCCACCATGAACATCGACCGCAACATCACCCACCTGCAGGTGAGGCGGGGCCCGCAGGGCCTGAAAGGAGCCTGGTGTGGGGGTACCTCCACCCAGGTGGGGGGCACGGAGACTCCCCCTCCACATGAGGTGGGGGGTGCGGAGACTCCCCCTCCACACGGGGTGGGGAGCACGGAGACTCCCCCTCCACATGGGGTGGGGAGCACAGAGACTCCCCTCACTAGGACCATCACCATCACTGTCCTGAACCAGAACCCCACTCACAGCAACTCTTCCCCACCCAGCACTGCACGTGTGTTGATGACTGCTCCAGCTCCAACTGCCTGTGTGGTCAGCTCAGCATCCGATGCTGGTATGACAAGGTGCGTGTCCCTCACCTGGCCACTCTCGCCAAGGAGCCAGGACCCTGCTCTGTTGGGGATGAGACAGGGTGTAGCAGGAAGCCCTGTCACCCTGCCAGGAATTCAATGGGCCTCTCTGCTCGGGTATATGCAAATGGACTCGATGCCCGCCTGCACACTTCCTGGTCTCTGACCTCGGCCTGCAGACTTTCTGCACCTTCCTCTCCTGCTCTGGGCTGGGGTCAGAGTGGAGTTTCCTGTGGAGTCCTCTGGGTCCTGGGCAGCTGAAATGGGCCCCACAGAGAAACCACTGTCCCCTCCCTCCGCACCCCAGGACGGGCGGCTGCTCCAGGAGTTTAACAAGATCGAGCCCCCCCTGATCTTTGAGTGTAACCAGGCATGCTCCTGCTGGAGAAGCTGCAAGAACCGCGTGGTGCAGAGCGGCATCAAGTGAGGCGCGCGCCCTGGCACCCTGCCTCGCCTCCGCCTCCCTCCCCTGGGGCTCTCCTGGTGTCCCACACTCAGTATGACTCCCTCTCCACCTCTAGGGTGCGGCTGCAGCTCTACCGGACTGCCAAGATGGGCTGGGGGGTCCGTGCCTTGCAGACCATTCCCCAGGGCACGTTCATCTGCGAGTAAGTTCACCCTGAGACTGTGGTGTGTCAGCATTCTGCTGACCCCCAGGCCCCACTCTGACCTCCTGCCTCCTTCTCAACTGAAGACAGAGCTTGGCCTCCCTCTGCTCTGAACCCCAGAGCTCCGTGTCATCCTGCATGTACCCCCACCCACCGAGTGTGTTTCCAGACATCATGTCGTCCCTTTCCTTACCGCCTAGATGTAGCTAGCACGCCTGCAGCGGACAGACCTGGGTGTGAGCTGTGTTCTGTTGTGTCCCCGGCCACTTTATTTAATCTCTCCCGGCCTTATTCATCTTCTCTGTAAAGTGAGAATAGCTCCCTCCTGTGCACCTCCTCCCCATGGCCATTAGACTCACCTCGGTCTCTGTGGCCTTTAGAGCAGAGAAGCCCCTTCACCTGCTCAGACACCTGCTCTGAGGACCGCCCCATTTCTTTCTCTGTTCCCTCAACTTCTCAGCCGCCCTTATCTGTCCTTAGGTTGTGCAGTTCCTCTGCAAGCTACATGGGGCAGTGCAGTGTCACAGCTGATGAGGCTGTGCACAGCCTGCCTGTGTGATAGATAGTTCCTGGTGCACACACTTCCCCATGTCTAAGCCTGGCAACTTTGCACCCAGCCAGCCACCAAGGATGCTAATCCTCAGGGCACACCCTCCCCATCATCTCCCACCGTGCCTCTGCAGGTCTGCAGGCTCTCCTCCCACCTCCGCCCCACAGAGTCTCACACCTGTGCCAGCTGCACAGGGGACCCCTAGTGGCTGGACCGTGTCCTGCACCCCTCCCCTGGGCTCTGAGAACTGAGATGGGAGGGGGCCCAGAGCCCCGCTCACACGCAGAGCAAGTGTCTGTCCAATAGGTATGTGGGAGAGCTGATCTCGGACGCCGAGGCCGACGTGAGGGAGGACGACTCGTACCTCTTCGATTTAGACAACAAGGTGGGAAGCGGCACCTGTGTCCTCTGCAGCCTCCTGGGACATCTGGGAGTGGAAACCTGGGTGGAGGGACTGGGTCTCACTGCAGGAAAACTACCAAGGTGAGTGGGTGGAGGTGGGTATTAAGAACATTGTGTCCCCCACCCCCAGGATGGTGAGGTTTACTGCATTGATGCCCGTTACTATGGCAACATCAGTCGCTTCATTAACCACCTGTGTGACCCCAACATCATCCCTGTCCGGGTCTTCATGCTGCACCAGGACCTGCGGTTCCCGCGCATTGCTTTCTTCAGCTCCAGGGACATCCGGACTGGGGAGGAGCTGGGGTGAGGAACCCCAGCAGTCCTGGGCCAGCCTGAGGGGCCAACCAGCCTTTGGTGTTCTTAAGTGTCCCTTGGAGGGCTTGTTAAAACAGTGCAAGGCAGGTGTGGGGACATGCATTCATGATCACAGCACTCAGGAGACCGAGGCAGGAGGATCACAAAGAGTCTGGGCTATAGAGTAAGACCCTGTGTCCAAAAAAAAACCAACAAAAAGAGAAGTCCAGCCTGCCCTGGTATCACATGCTAGTCACGCCAGTATTTAAAAGAGGTTGCGGCAGAAGTAACCACAAATTCAAGGCCAGCCTGGGCCATCTAGACAGTTCCAGGACAGCTAGGCCTATAGAGAGAGACCCTATCTTAAAAAACAAGGAAGGGGGTGAGGGCAAGGGTGGGTTGACTGGATGATGGAGTAGCTGTAAAGTGTGCTAGGCTCTTGGCTGCATCCCACTTCCCACAGAGCCTCTTGAGATTCTGGTCCCAAGCCTGGGAGGGCAGAAGCCTGCATTTGTGACAGTTCTCTGGGAGTGGGGATCAATAGACCAACAAAGACATGGGGTCTATCTGGAGAAGTGTTCAGGTGGAGGGAGGATTCTTTCCTAGAGAAAGGGCTCCTGTGGCTCTGGGAGATGGGTTCTGAGTGTCTGGATCCATGGGTCAAGGGCTCCTATGTTTCCCCTGCCAGGTTTGACTACGGTGACCGATTCTGGGACATCAAGAGCAAGTATTTCACCTGCCAGTGCGGCTCCGAGAAGTGTAAGCATTCAGCCGAGGCCATCGCCCTGGAGCAGAGCCGCCTGGCCCGGCTGGACCCCCACCCGGAGCTGCTCCCTGACCTCAGCTCCCTGCCCCCCATCAATACCTGAGGACTCTTAAAATCCCGGCCAGGGCACTGCCCTTCAGACATTCCTCCGTCAGAGACCCCAGTTAGGCCTGGAAGGTTGACAGCCCCTCTCCCAGAGCTGGTTTCTCACTGGGAGTGACTTCAGGGCTGGCCTACCCCACTGAGCCTGGCCTCAGTTTGCTGATTGAAGTTGGGCCTCCGCCAACTGATTTTCTGTGTTCTCAATAAATGTTGGGTTTGGTAATAAACTGTCCGGTGATTGTTTCAGGACAATGAGGACTGCAGGGCTAAGGGGACAGAGGTGGGAAGCAAGCAAGCTGTGGGCTGCCACCTGGTGGGAGAGAAGAGCAGTGGGGTACCCATGGGCCACAAATCACAACCTAGAGGTTTGGGTGTGCCACAGTTGAAGTACTCTGAATAACTATGCAGTGTTTTCTTATCAAAGTACTCGAGTTTCTTCCTCCTGTGGTCAGACCCTGCAAGCGGCTCCTGGGGCCCAGTTCTAGGCCGGGTACCCCTGAGCTGGCTGAGAGTTGAGATAAGGAACTGTAGAGGACCGCAGGCAGGGGCGGGGCTGTGACGTCGGGGAGGGGAGGGGAGGGCGGGGCGGGCGGCAGGTGAGCGGCTAGGTCTCCCTGGCTCCAATCACTCTGGAGACTGAGCCATGGGGAGAAAGCAGAATGAAAACGAGGCTTACGGTAAGGCTGGGGTCAGAGGCCCGGGCTCTGGAGAGAGGTGGCTGGGCTCTGCAGCCATGGCGGCCGAGGTTGTATCCTGACTGAGGAACTGGAGTCTTGGGTCTCTGAGGAGAGCCTGCAGGAAAACAGGAGTCAAGGAAAAGAGACAGAATCTGGTCCTGGGAGGATGGTCCGAGCCACCGGAAAGGACTTGCATACTAAATGGAATCTGGGTGAACAGGAGTTGGGGCTGGCGTCTAGAAGGGGGAGGTCAGGCCTGGGCTGTAGGTCCCTGAGGGCAGAGCCCTGACAAACAAAGCCTGTGTGGTTAGAAGGCAGGTTAGGGTCCTGAAGACTTAAGAGTCCAGCAGTGTCCTGTGCTGTAGAACCTCCAAGAGTCGGGGCTGGGGTTCCTGTGAGTCAGAGAGCTCCTTTAGACTTTGGAGCTCAGAGGAGCACAGATTGCTGGAGAGGGGTCTGTTAACCCACACTCCATGAAGAGGAAGAGTCTGACACTCCTGGGGTCTGTGAGGAGTTGGGGAGATGAGCCTCTGAACTAATAAAGTCCTTTGAGGAGTAGGAGGCTGGAACCCAAATTCTGTGGTCTGCCTGCTAGGATTCCTGTAAAGTGTGGGGCCTGGGACCTTGAGCTACTGGGGTCTGCCTGCTAGAATCCCAGAGAGGAGTGGGGGGCTAGTACCATGGACTAAGGGAATTCTTTTGAATAGGGGGTGGAGCTGCTGGAGTCCCCCTGGTAGGGCCCCTGTGAGGAGTGGGGGGAGCAGAGACAGCTGACACCTGCCTTAAGGTTTCCGTTGGGAAGAAGTGTGTGCCTACCTGGAGCACTTTATTTAATAGGGGCCAGGGCGGTGTGGAAGTTGAGGCCTGAGGGCAGAGAAAGCAGGGAGGCCTGTTTCCAGAACTGCCGAAGTAAAGGGCTGGAAGTCTTTCCCCCAAATCCTGAGAAGCGTGAGACTGGACCGGGAAGAGAGAGGGCTGAGGGCTGGGCCTCCTCTAGGTGGGGCTGGTGTCCCCTAGGAGACGGAGTAATGGCCAGAGCACGCCACAGAAAACTTCCTGGAACAGCTTTGGGTCAATCATTGACCCTGTGTCTGTGAGCCCAGGTGGGACAGAGTCCAGAATGCCCACGAAAGAAGATACCTGCCCCAGGCTAGCCCAGCCCTCAGCTGTCCCTCAGCGTCCACCAGGACCCTAGCAGCCTGGCCCCACCCCCTCCCCTGTGTACTCAAGGAGGACCAGGAACAGGACGTGGCCACAACCACAGCAGTCGGCTCAGATGTCAATCTGGCTGGCTACCCAGAGCTCCGTGGTAGCCTGAGTGGGGGGTCTACAGAGCTGTAGGGTAGCCTGAGTGTGTGTGTGGGGGGGGGGTCCTACGGAGCTCCCATTGACCTACAGAGTTTCATAGCTTTAACCATCCTTTCTTTGTCATATCCTTGAGCCAGAGGGCTGAGAGAAGTGATTGTGGTCCCCTGAGGGGCTCCCAAACTGGACGGTCCAGAGCTGACTTGGAACAGGATATAGGACAGAATTAGTACTGGGGTCTGAGGGCCACTAAGAGGGAATCCCAGAAGCTGGGCCACATACTACTCAGATGCCCTGAGGTACCAATCAAAAACCTTTAAGAATCACTTTAAGAAGCTTTTTCTAAAAAACCAATCAGGAGGCTGAAGCAGGAGGGTGGCGAGTTCAAGGCCAGCTTGGAGAACTCAGCAAGATCTTGTCTGATATACAAAGCAAAAATAAGAAAATAAATGGCTTCGGTCTGAAGGTGGTGGCACACGCCTTTAATGCCAGCTCTTGGGAGACAGAGGCAGGCAGATCTCCATGAGTTCAAGGCCAGCCTGGTCTACAGAGATCGTTCCAAGAGGCTAAAACTTTATAAAGAAACACTATCTCAAAAAAAAAAAGTAAATAAATAAAATAATTTGCTGTAGTTACAGTTTAGTGGCAGAGTTCTTGTCTCACACATAAGAAACCATAGATTCGATTTCCACTACTGCCAAAAATAAAGCCCCCACCTCCCTCCTGCTGCTGGGTAGCAGCCACAGCAGGCAACCATGGGACTGCTCTCTGACCAGGGTACTTTTAATCCAGGTCCCTAGGGTCCTGTTAGTCAGCTAGACAGGCTCCTGGGACTACGGAGTGTCTGAGAAGGACCGGATGTGGTGGGGAGAGAGACCCTCAATGACTCATCCTCCACTCCCCCTTTCAGGGAATTCGGCCAAATATGACCCCTCCTTTCGAGGCCCCATCAAAAACAGGTGAGCTATAGGCAATGCCCGAGGGATGTG
>NW_021626567.1:47268-57965 GCF_004785775.1 Grammomys surdaster
TCTCCCTCTCCCTCTCCCTCTCTCTCTCTTTCTCTTTCTGTCTCTCTTTCTCTTTCTGTCTCTCTCTGACTCTGTCTCTCTCTGCCTCTCCCTGTCTCTTCTTTCTGTGTCTGTCTCTCTCCGTCTCTTTCTCTCTCTGTCTCTCTTTCTCTCTCCCTCTCTCCCTGGCTCTCTTTCTCTCAGTCTCTCTCCATGTCTCTGGTCTCTGTGTATGTGTGTGTTATTATCTGTGCTATATTTCAGCAGAAGAATCCTCATCCTAAGAAAAGCTTTCTTAAAGTAGATAAAGAATGTCAATCTTGCCAGACAGTGGTGGCAGACATCTTTAATTCCAGCAGTCAGGAGGTGAAGGCAGGTGGATCTCTGAGTTCAAAGCCAGTCTGGGCTACAGAGCGAGTATCAGGACAGCCAGGGCTATACAAAGAAACCTTATTTGGAAAAGAAAAAAAAAAAAAACTGAACTAAACCAAAAAAAAAAAAAAAAGAATGCCAATCGTTCTAGCATTTTCCAATCCTCTAAACCATAACCCACCCCCAAACCATGCCCCACATTTACACCTCCCAACTCCCCACTCCATGGTTACACACACCCCAGCTCAGACGTCCATCTCTCCCCAGGGGCTGCACAGATATCATCTGCTGTGTTCTCTTCCTGATCTTCATTTTGGGTTACATCATAGTGGGGCTTGTGGGTAAGTTTTTAGCTACTCAGAGCTGGGGCTGGGGTGAGGACAGTAACCCAGGGAGGGATTGCCCATAGCTGCCTGCCCCCAAGTCTCCGCCTTCCTATGATCCCACTGTGTGCCTGTCTGCAGCCTGGGTGTATGGAGACCCTCGACAAGTGCTGTACCCCAGAAACTCCACGGGGGCCTACTGTGGCGTGGGCGACAACAAGTGAGTAGTGGGTAGCAGGACCGTGGGGGGTGGGAGACAACCCCAGGGCAGACAGCATAGCCTGGCATCTGTCGTTCTCCCGCCCCGGCCTGTCTTCTCTGAACTCAAGCATTTCCGGGCCACACCAAGAGCCTTTCCAGGACTGGGGACAGTTTAAGTGCATAAGCTTAGAGTTCAGACATCACTGTGAGTCTCCACCTGAGATAAGTTTGGATTGTGTGACCTTGAGCAACTTACTCAGCCTCTCTGAGCTTAAACTTCCTCAACTGAAACAGCTGAGGCCTTCCAGGAGGCATGCAGGAAGTGCAGGGTAAATAGTAAGACACTAACAGTTACAATGCTTTAAGAAGGCGGGGTGCTTCACACCCAAACTGCTAAGCCTCCTGAGGTAGATACTGTCCTTCGTAAGAGACAGATGTGAGGCCTTGTTAAAGGCCGTAAAGCCTCCTTACTAATGGGCTGTGCTCCAGAACCAACACTATCAGCCACACATTGTATCATAAGTAAGGTGTTCAGGGTCTTCCTTATCTTCCCAAAGAGGCTGGGCCAGGTGCTGGATGTAACTAATTTGGTCCAAGTGCTATCTCTATGCTAAGAGAATGAGACCCTGTACCTGGCCTGGAGAGGTACAGGGCACACCTCTGTACCTCAGACACACATATCTTCTCTTCCTACAGGGATAAACCGTACGTTCTGTATTTCAACATCTTAAGCTGTGCAGCGGCCCTCAACGTCATCTCCATCGCTGAGAATGGCCTACAGTGCCCCACACCCCAGGTCAGAAGCCAGGACCTGCCTGAGCCCCACCTGTCCCCAAGGCCCTGGGTACCAGTCCCTTAACACGCTCTCTACCCACAGGTGTGCGTCTCTTCCTGCCCACAGGCCCAATGGGCAGTGGGGCCGCTGCAGTTCTCAAAGACAGTCCGTGACGTTTATAAAGAAAACAGAAAATTTTGTCTTCCAACGGTGTCCCCAGATATGGTAAATGCTGGTACCCGTGACATCACGGTTGTCAGAGAGAACCCATAATGGTAGGAAAGGGAGAGGTTTGGCTCCAAGGAGGAATGGATCAGTCTGAGCCAGGATACGGTTGAAGTTGTGGAGGGTGAGGTAGTGGTGATGGTGATGATGGTGATGGTGGGGATGATGGGGATGATGGTCATAGTTAAGACGCCGGGAGCCACAGCTTCCTCATTCTGTTCTATATCTGTGCCTCTATCTGTTCTTCTCTCTCCATCCCCAGATAGTGAGTGACAGCCTGCAGAAGGAACTCTGTCCCAGTTTCCTTCTTCCTTCTAAACCAGGTGAGAACCTCGAACGCTACCCCTATCTTGGGCATCAAGCCATCCCATATTTTCATTCCTCAAACAAAGGAAGCAGGTCCAGAAGAAGGAAAGCCACTCGGCACGTCAGTGGGAGCTCAGAAGGGAGCGGCAGGCCTTCATCTCCTGCCTCGGGACCCTAGAGTCAGACTCTCAGTGCCTGCTGTGAGGCTGTGCACCAGGTGCTGGGGACAGATACAGGGACAGTAGAAACCTCTCTCTGCTCCAGCTACACTCTGGGTAGAGAGATCAGAGATACTTACAAGAGGTTGAATGAACAGACTAGATTGTGTGTTCCTAAAAGGGCAGCTGAGGCAGGAGAATAGATGTTGAAGGCCAGCCTAGGACACTTAGCGAGATCCTATCTCAATACAATAATAAAACAGGCCTGATGAGGTGCTGTGTCACATAAAATGCTTGCCGCCAAGTCTGACAGCCTGAGTTTGATCCCCAGGACCCGTACGGTAGGAGAGAATGCATTCCAAAGACGAGCTCTCTAACCACCACTGGCACTGCACAACTCACACGACCCAGGCACATTCACACCCAATAAATAGGTGTCATAGTGTTTCTTAAGGAAGGTGAGTGACAGGCGTGCAGAGCACTCTCCTAGCTTGTGCAATGCCCTGGGTTCCATCGTCAGCAAAGACAGATCAGAACAAAAATAACGAAGAACATCCGTGTAGGGATATCAGGGAAGTGTGTGTGGTGAAGCCGCAGAGGTTCTCTCAGCAGCCAGGAGTTGCTGGTTGCTCATACATGGATTCCCAGCGCCCACATAACAGCTCAAAACTATCCGTAACCACACAGGTGCTCGGACACAGTCTTCTGGCCTCCACGGGCACAAGTTACAATGACGCTTATACACATGTACAGGCAGAGCATCAAGGGGGACATAGCGTCAGATGCCTTTAGTTTCAGCACTCAGGAGGCAGCATCAGAGGGATGGGTCTCGATGGGTTCAAGGCCAGCCTGATTCACATAGCGAGTTCCAGGCCAGCCAAGGCTCTACATAGTAAACCCTGACTCAAACATGAAGCCAAACAGATAAATCTATTTAAAAGTTTTTTTAAAAAATAAAATTGACGTTGGCCGGGCGGTGGTGGCGCACGCCTTTAATCCCAGCACTTGGGAGGCAGAGGCAGGCGGATTTCTGAGTTCGAGGACAGCCTGGTCTACAGAATGAGTTCCAGGACAGCCAGGGCTATACAGAGAAACCCTGTCTCGAAAAACCAAAAAAATAAAAAATAAAAAATAAATAAAATAAAATTGACATGAATGAATGAATCTGAAGATAATATAGCAAACAGAGATATCTTTCCAAATGTTACATGTGTACGTGGCGGTGTAAGCCAACCATGACCAACCTTTCTGCGGCACACGCTTCTTCCGACTGCTAGTGTAACCGGTTTGGTTTATTTAAAGATAGAATCGTACTCTATAGCCCAGCTGGCTCCAGACTGGTGATCTTCCTGCCTCAGCCTGACCCCATGCTGAGATGACAAATGATATGGGCCACCACTCCCTGCCTTTATCTTTCCTATTTTGTTTTTTTTTTTTTTTTTAGTAGAAAATATATTTTTAAATTTTGACATGAGAAAGGACAAGGTCTCAAGGCAAGTAGGATAGAAAAGGCACCCGAGGGCGGCTCCAAAGCAGACAGATTTGGGTTTAAACTTGAGCATTTTCTAGTGGTTGGGTCTCGGGCCAGTTACTCAGCCCTTCTGTGTTTGTTTTCTCAGCATTGGGATGCCAGTGATAAAATTAAACCTGACTGGCTACATGTGGTTCCAAAGCTGGTAACAGGTCCAGCTAGAGATGCAGAGATAGAGGTGGGTCAGGGGCTGGGCCGAGGCTCAGAGGAGTTTCTGAAAGAGGCTACTTAGAGGCCCCGCAAGTGCAGAGATATAAATTGTGCATAGAGCCGGGTGGTGGTGGCGGACACCTTTAATCTCAGCACTTGGGAGGCAGAGGCAGGTGGATTTCTGAGTTCGAGGCCAGCCTGGTCTACAGAGTGAGTTCCAGGACAGCCAGGGCTACACAGAGAAACCCTGTCTCGAAAAACTAAAAAAAATAATTAATTAATTGTGCATAGAATTCAGGGCCTGGAAGAGTAGCCCGGGGGCATGACAGAGTCAAGGGACTGACTATAGGAGGGCAGCGAGGTCAGGGCTGGAGGTATCCAGGGTATCCAGGTAATGGCGTGCGAAGACAGCTGGCCAGTGCTAGGGAGGGAAAACAGGCCAAGAAAGAGCGGAGCCCACCCACCATTGCCCCCTGTCCTGGCAGCATTCATGGATGGACGGATGGACGGAGGGTTAGAGAGACTCCGCCCAGCAGCCTCTGATCTCTCTTCTAGCTCTGGGACGCTGTTTTCCACTCCCGGACACCAACTTCACTTTACCTGAACACTTACAGATCAATAACACCACCATCTCTAATGGAATCAGGTAGATGTCACCCTCTGTATCATCCTCGTATCCCTGTGTCCCTTCTTACCCTCAGCCCCATCTGACTCCATCTCTCCCCGACAGTGGCCTCCTGGACAGCATTAATGCCCGGGACGTCTCTGTGAAGATCTTTGAAGATTTTGCCCAGTCCTGGTACTGGATTCTCGTGTGAGTCCACGGCTTCCCCAGGATCAGGCACCACCCTCTGCCGT
This sequence comes from Grammomys surdaster, assembly GCF_004785775.1. Classification (NCBI taxonomy): domain Eukaryota; kingdom Metazoa; phylum Chordata; class Mammalia; order Rodentia; family Muridae; genus Grammomys; species Grammomys surdaster. Next base: position 52,147 of record NW_021626567.1, read on the forward strand.
TCCTAATACTCTTTCCCCAAGTCTACTGTGAGGTGATCAGAAGGTGGAGCTAGCTCAGAGCGGACCCCAAGCCTCTCAGAAGATGAATTGAATCTACGAATACCTGGGGGGGTGCAAGGAAAGAAATCTGGGGGACTAGGAAGGGCTTGGGAGGCGACCCCTCACGTACGTTCTTTATGCAGGGCGCTGGCCGTGGCCCTGGTGCTAAGTCTGCTGTTCATCCTGCTCCTGCGCCTGGTGGCGGCACCCCTGGTGCTGCTGCTGATTGTGGGGGTGCTGGCTGTGCTCGCCTATGGCATCTACCACTGTTGGGAACAGTACCGAGTGCTGCGGGATGAGGGAGCCTCCATCACCCAGGTGGGCTTCACCACGAACTTCAGTGCCTACCAGAGTGTGAAGGAGACCTGGCTGGCTGCTCGTGAGTCCCCTGCCCATCTCCTCTGTCCGCTGCCCGCCAAGGGTTAGGTGACCCTGGCCCTGACCCGGGACCGCCACCTGCTGTCTCCGTGCAGTGATTGTCCTGGCTGTCCTGGAGGGTGTCTTGCTTCTCATGCTCATCTTCCTGCGTCAGCGGATCCGGATCGCCATCGCTCTGCTGAAGGAAGCCAGCAGGTCAGGCCCCACCTATGATGGAGAGGGGACCTTGGGCAGGGTTGGTGGCCTAGATGGGGTAATAGGAACCCCAGAAGAGAAAGGTAGAGTTGTCCAGTGGGTGACACTGCTAAATTTCAGCCATTTATTTATTTATTTATTTGGTGGGGGTGGGAGGGTTGGAACAGGGCTTCTCTTTGCAGCCCTGGCTGTCCTGGAACTCACTCTGTTAGACCAGGCTGGCCCCAAACTCACAGAGACCTGACTGCCTCTGCTTCCCAAGTGCTAGGATTAAAAGCATGCGTTTCCACTACCTGGAGAGTTCCAGCCTCTTAGGACCTCAGTTTCCCTATCTGATTTGTTTTGCTGTCCTTGGGAGGGGGTGAGATTTATTTATTTGTGTTTTATGTATGGGTGTTTTGCCAGTATGTCTGTGCACGTGTCTGGTCCCTGTGGAGGCCAGAAGAGGCCGTTGGATCCTCTGGAGCTGGAGTTGCAGACAGTTGTGAGGCGCCATGTGGATTCTGGGAACTTAGCTCAAGTCCTCTGGAGAGCACACAGCGCTCTTAACTGTGGCGCCATCTCTCCAGCCCCAAGGGGTTTTTGTTTTGTTTTGTTTTTGAGACAGGAACTCATATAGCCTAAACTAATGTCATGGAACAGTTATGTAACTGAGGCTGACCTCGAACTCCTGGTCTTCCTGCCCCACAAGACAGTTGATGATACAGAGTCTCAGGAAGCATAGGCTGACTTCAAACTCACTATATAGTTGAAGATGACCTTGAACACATCCTTTTAACCTATCTCCAGAGTGCTAGGAATATGGGCATGTGCCACCAGGCCTCTTTTATGCAGCGCTGGGGTCGGGGGTCTAGCCTAGGGTCTCCTGTGTGTTAGGCACACCCTCCTCTGTTATCGTCCCCAACCTGTCACTCTTGCAACATAACCCGGACTGGCCTCAGACCGGTAGCAACCCTGCTCTCTCAGCCTCTCGGGACTGGAATTGGAAGTATGTTCCACCACCCCAGGCTCCCTATCACACCAGTCTAAACCTTGCAACAGCATGGTGAGGACTGAATGCGTGGATGTGGACTATTGGCTGAAGCGTGGGTGTGGACTATAGGCACAGCAGTCTGGAGGCACTGGGAGCTGAGGTGCTTGCTGGGTCAAGTGGTGGGAGTCAGAGATGGCCAAAGCCACCAGGGGGCACACCTTTTGAGGGTTCTCTTCCCTTACACTCCCTGAGCGTCCCAGGTGTCTTTTGTGACTCCAATCTCCCCCTCCGGGGTCCCTTGAGCCTTACTCGGTTCACCCAGCAAGAGTCTACAGTGTACCCCTCCCAGAACCAGGTGCTGGGTGGGTTTATAAATATGGAAGAGGAAATCTGGAGTTCTGTTTCTGGTTTGGAAAACAAACAGGCCAGAGGAAGGGTCCAGCCAGGGTCAGGCCAGGGAGCAGATGCACAGGGGTGGGGTCCCAGAGAACTACTCTTGTCTTCATACAGGGCTGTGGGGCAGATGATGTCGACTATGTTCTACCCTCTGGTCACCTTCGTCCTCCTGGTCATTTGCATTGGTTACTGGGCCGTGACAGCTTTGTATCCTTCATACAGCCCCCACTGGAGAACACGGGGTACGGGTTGGAGCAGGGGATGGGAGCACGGGACAGGTCCCATGAGGGGATGTGAGGGACTGTATTGTAAGTGTGAGTTTGGGTTAAATGACAACCTTCTGTGGGTGCGAACAGTCTGCATGAGTCCCAGCGGCAGCATTTAGGGGTGTCCTGTAGTTGACAGCTGGCATCGTGCTTTTCTTGACTCATCTCTGGGTACCTGGCCACATCTGGGCAACCGCAGTACATCTACTGGGTGTCCAACACCAGTACACCGGGCTGTGAGAACGCTCCTGTGAACGCGTCCTGTGACCCCATGGTGAGAGGGAATAGGGTGGCTGCTGAGGGGATCTTGGGGGTCAATTAGCACAGATTTCTGCTAGTGCACAAATACCGGAGAGGGCAGGCACTCTCACATGGATGTGGCTTCCCTTAGTTCAGTAGTCGAGTAACCCACTTTGTAGAAAGTGAGGTGGAGACCGGAAACCCGAGGTAAAGGTGCGGGGGGGGGGGGGCGCCCTCAATATCAAGTTAACCTCTTCCAGCCTCCAAGGTCATTAAATAGCTCCTCCTCCTCCAGTGGATCCTCCCTCTCCTGTGGTTCCTCCTCCCGTGGCTCCTCCTCCTGCTGTAGCTCCTCCCACTGTTCTAGACATTGGAGCTGATCCTAATTCGGCCTCAGAAGTGGTTTAGGAGTTTTAATGGCATTGAGTACATCTAGTGCTGTGCGCAATGCCCGCCCACTGATAGAGAGCCCGGATGGCTGGGCCCTTCCGGTTCCCTTTTCACATCCTGGGAACGGAGCCCCAGACAGTGGCACTGGGAAGTCCACAGGAGAGCCTCTTGGGGGGACTGGGAGGCCTGTGGGTACTTCCCAGCACTTGAGAGGTGGAGGTAGAGGATCAGGCTTTCAGCAACAGTGTCTGTCACACAGTTAGTCTGAGGCCAGCCTGGGCTACAGGAAGCCATCTGTAAGAAGCATAGCAAAAAAACAAAACAAAACAAAAAAAACAAACAAAACCACCAAAAACCCGTGCGCACAGAAACACCGCTAATCCCAGCATCCCAAAGGTTAAAAGTGGGGATTTTAAATCCAAGGCCATCCTGGGTTACATAAAGAGGCCATGCCTCAAAAAGCCCTACACACAAAAAAAAAGAGAAGGAAGGCCCGTTTAGATCTGTAAAAGATCCACTGGGTTCTGTGCTGGGGGTGGGGTTGGGGGGTAGGGGTGGTGGAAGGGGATGGGACCTGGTTTACTTTTGTAACTCTCAACACAAACTCACAGTGGTCTGCTGAGGAAAAGCGGGTTTTTTCTTTCCTTTTCTTTTTTTGAATGAGGGTCTCACTCTGTAGCCCTAGCTGGCCTGGAACTTAATGTGTAGACCAGGCTGGTCTCAAACTCACACAGACCCACCTGTCCCTGCCTCCCAAGTGTTGATGTTAAAGGCGTCCGCCACCAGCTTTATTTCAAACATGGCCTCTTACGACCAGAAACCAGGAAGCTTTCAAAGTCATATTTTCTGCATTTATTTAGTTTTTTAATTGCTCGTTTTCTGTGTTATTACGGACAATTCCAGACATTCAGAAATAACAGTAGGCAGTGAGTTCCTGCAGCCTTTAGCTTCCCATAAGAACTCTCCTCCTCTTTGCAAAGTTAGACTTTGAGCCCAGGGCCTCAGGCTTCAGCTACATCCCTAATCATCCCCGGGGCTTGAGTCTGACCTCCCTGCCTTCCCTTGTAACTTTTGTCCTGGTGTTCTGGTGAATCCTAGATACGTTCTCCATTGCTAAGCTGTACCCCCAGCTTCTAGGTGTTAAAAAATGTTTTCTCTCTTTCCCCCCTCCTTTTGAAATTATTATATCTCTTTTATTATTTCATGCATTTTATTACTGTTTTATTTTGTGCATACGGGTGTCTGGCCTACACGTATATCTACTCCTCAGCATTGTGTTTGCTGTCCAAAGCAGCCAGAAGAAGACATCAGCTCTCCTGGAACTAGAGTTATAGATAGTGGTGAGCCAGCATGTGGGTGCTGGGAACGGAGCTCTGGTTCCCTCGATAGAGCAGCCAGAGGCACAGCATAGCTAGCTTGCCTTTTCTTTTTCTTTCTTCTTTCTTTCTCTCTTTCTCTCTCTCTCTCTCTTTCTTTCTTTCTTTCTTACTTTCTTTCTTTCTTTCTTTCCTGGAAGGCTGACTTGAAACGTACTCTGTAGCCCATACTGGCTTCAAATTTATGGCGATCCCCCTACCTCAGCTTCCTTAAGTATCAGGATTACAGGGGTATCTTAGTTAGTGTTTTACTGCCATTAGCAGACACCGTGACCAAGGCAACTCTTACAAGGACAACATTTAATTGAGGCTGGCTTACAGGTTCAGAGGTTCAGTCCATTATCATCAAGGTGGGAGCATGGCAGCATCCAGGCAGGCATGGTGCAGGAGGAGCTGAGAGTTCTACATCTTCATCTGATGGCTGCTAGCAGAACACTGACTTCCAGGCAGCTAGGATGAGGGTCTTAAAGTCCACACCCAAGGCCACACCTCCAAATAGTGCCACTCCCTGGGCTAGGCATATTCAAACTATCACAAAAGGTAAAGTACCACATGGCACAGGTAGTTTGAATACAAACTCTACCATACCACTTTACATGTAAGTAAGGTGGATCTCAAACAGCATTTTCCTGCTTGTTTGTTTATTCATAGAAAGAGTCTGATGTAGCCCAGGCTAGCCTAAAACTTTGCGATGTGACCAAGGATAATCTTGAACTTAGCATCCTCCTGTCTCAACTTCCCATGTGCTGTGATGACGAGTGTCCCCAAAAGTGCAGTTTTTAAAATGTGACCTGTGTACATCGGTGTTGTGCCTGCGTGTATGTCAGTGTGAGCGTGTCAGATGCCCTGGGACTAGAATTATAGGCAGCTGTGGGCTGCCCTGTGGGTGCTGAGACTTGAACCTGGTTCCTTTGGAAGGACAGCCAGTGCTCTTAACCACTGAGCCATCTATGTCTTCAGCCCTCATTCAGGGTTTTATGTGGTGGCTTTGTACACGCTAGGCAATCACTCTGTCCGCTGATATCCTTCCCCAGCCCTCAACAGATAACTCAGAAAGCAGAGCAGTGGGGAAAAAGTTGTCTTTTGTTCCTGAGGCCCCAGGTTCCACACTAGAAGTAGGAAGGAAAGGAAACGGGGGTGGGGGGGAGAAGGAGATGAGGCAGGGGAGCTGGGGGGTGGTAATAAGAATAATGAAAGTAGGCTATGAGGCTCAGCTTTGTGTGTAAGAATTGGTGTTCAGTCCCAGCAAAACATATGCATGCACACACATACCACACACTCACACACACACAGAATGCACACACATAAAACACACACATACCACACACACTCACATACACACATACACACACATACCACACACTCATACACACTCACACCATACACTCACACACATACACACATACTGCTTACACATAAAACTTACACATACAACACACACTCACATACATGGACCACACATACTCACACATAACCACACACACTCACACACACACATGCAACACACTCACATACACACCACACACACATACACACATACCACACACACACATACATGTACCACAC
>NW_021626568.1:0-12005 GCF_004785775.1 Grammomys surdaster
GTCCTCAATGACTGTGACAGGGTCTCCACCCATGTTGTACAAGCCTGCGGGAAACGAGGCCCGTGAAAGTGCGTCAAGGAAAACACGCTGGAGACACAAGCACATGGGAGGATGCTGGGGTAGGAGAAAGGCCTCACCATCAGTCATAATGATGATGACATGGCGGGTTCGATTCCAGCCTTCAGGCGGGGCCTCCCCTGCCCAGCTCATCATGCTGTACACAGCCTGGAGAGCCTTCTTGGTGTTGGTCCCTGACTTCAGCTTGTGGTCTACAAATAAAAGGTCACTGACCTTATCTTCCAAGCCACAATTACACCTCAGAAGTCTATGACAACTGAGGTCCCACATTCTTTAACTTTTACTATATAGAGCATTCAGGTCTTGAACTCACAATGATCCGCTTGCTTTTTGGATGTTGTGATTAAAGGCTTGTGCCACCAAGTCCAGACAATGTTTAACTTTTGGGTTATCACCCACTTGCCCTTGGCTCTCCCAGCAGTCTCCATTACCCAAGGACACTTTTGTTCAATCTCTAACCAATAGTAGTCTATCTACTTTCTCCAGAAGAACTCCGAGCCTCTGACCACCACAGCCCCAAGGTGCACCTCCCACTTTCCCTTCCCTGACCTCTGACCTTCATAGCTGATTTGGTTGAGCTTCTCTGTAACCCAGTCAGCATCACTACTCCTCGGATCAGACACTCTGACCAAGACTTTGGGGACTGTGGCATATGTCACTAGACCGTATCTTGGCCTCACCCCATAACTTGCCACCTGTGCATGAGCAAGAGGCCATTGTGTTAAAAGAACAGTGTGATGGGTAGTCAACACTCCTATTGAGACAGAGCGGAGCCCAGAGAACATCAGGACCTGGACCCAGAGGATCTGGGGACACGAGAAACCATCTTGTAAGGGCAGTGAGGTACAGATAAGGTCCCCTCATTTCAAAGGGAGGAACACTCTGATCTACCTTCTCAATCAAGTTGGCAAGACACCGCTTGGCCCCTGTGAAGTTGCTGGCCCCGATGCTGTCGGATCCATCCAGCACCAGGTAGATATTCATGGAGCCTGAGGGGTCCAGGACAATCTTCCTCTTCTGCTGTTCCCCTAGGTGCCGACAGAGACTCAGTTTCTGGCATGTACAGTACCTGACAGACCACCCATCCTTCCCTGGGCCTCCTGCTCAGCCTCCTTCCTTGCATTCTTTTTTTTTTATTTTTCCTTTCTTTTTCTTTGTTTGTTTGTTTGTTTGTTTGTTCATTTTTCGAGACAGGGTTTCTCTGTGTAGCCCTGGCTGTCCTGGAACTCACTCTGTGGACCAGGCTGGCTTCGAACTCAGAAATCCGCCTGCCTCTGCCTCCCAAGTGCTGGGATTAAAGGCGTGCACCACCACTGCCCGGCCCTTCCTTGCATTCAAACCTGGGCTGTGCCCATCCTCGGCATCAGCTCCTTCGATGGTCTCTGTCAGGGAGGATAGGAATGCTTCAGCCACCTCTTGAGGGCTGTCATACATGAAGGAATCTAGGGATGGCCAGACAGTAGGTCAGATATCTGGAGTACGGAGGACACACTGACAGGGTGATGGGATTTCAGGACGAGAGACTCTTGACATGGAGCCAACAGGGCAAGAGCTGACTCAGGGAGCAGGTCAAGGATCACCTTGGCAGGAAGGCTCTGTCCCACTCCATGAGCCACCTTCTTGGCACCTTCGCTGCTGGGAGCCACGCAGGACAAGTCCCCGACTGCAGTGGTAAGTAACAGTGTCTTCAAGGCGGTATTGGCTACCCACCTTCCTTGTCCCAATAGGAATACCCGGGTTGGGACAGTATCCCGCTGCAGAGACATGAAGACAATGTGAGTGTCCATGCATTCCCAAGGTGAAGCCGTCCAGCAGAGGGTAAAGTCAGGGGTGACCTGGTTCTCACCTCCATCATCACAGATTGCTGTCTGCCCATCCCACCGGCCATTCTCTTGGCAGGTGCGATTAGCAGAGCCCCGGAGAACATAACCATCATAGCATTGAAAAGAAATCTGGTCACTCAGGTTGTAGAAGGGGGACCGGGGCCAGAACTCCCCATTTTCAAAGTCCTGTGGTCGTGGGCAGCGTATTGCTTTAAGGAAGACAGATAAAAGTCACCGAGTGCTGTTTCTAAGTCCTTCCTGGTCTTAGAAATCCTGTCACTGAGAAACAGTACCTGCCCAGTCCCCTCAACCCTACTGTCCCCTCTTCTTGTGGGATTATTTTGTTTTGTTCTGAGGCAAGGTCTCATGTAGCCCAGGCTGGCTTCAAAGTGGCTGTGAAGCTGAAGGTGCTTGAGATTCCCCTCCTGCCTCTATGTCCTGCGTGCTAGGATTGCAGGCACTCACCACGCCTGCTTCACGCAGTACCGCCTTGTGCACGGGAGGCAAACACTCTACCAACTGAAGTACGTTTCTAGACACCCTTTCCCAGTTTCCAGGTATCATTTTCACTGCCTGAGCAAAGCCTTCCCACACGCACCCCCAGACTTGTGCCCATGCTCAGCCAGCCTACAGGTCAGACTGCCAGTCCCACAGCTCTCCTCTCACCAAGTACTGGACAGCCTCCACCTGGTCTGCCCAGCCACCCACTGTCCACATTCCCAAGCCTCCAACCTCTACATTCTGCCTTCTTGACACTCTTTCCGTCCCGGGTCTGCAGGACGCTCCAGGAGCCTGTGGATCTGCAGGTTCGAGTCTGCACAGGATATGGGTAGAAGCCAGAGGGACATAGGTACTCCAGGGCCTGACCATCTTGGAGAAGCTGAAAGGAGCCACCTTTGATCTCCACTCCCTCCAGAGAGCAGGAGACCTGGGGCCGAGCCTCAAGCACTGGAGTTGTGCTCACACCTGAGGAGAAAGGCTGGTGAAGCCTGGCCCCAGAAGGCCAAAGACAGAAGTTGGGGACAAAAAGAGGATGGGGTGTCCTTTGCTTACCTCCAGAGGAGAGGCCTATGACCAAGAGGACTAGGCAGAGCTGGGGACTGTCCATTGTCATGGAAAGCACGAGAGAGGCCAGCGGCCAAAAGCCCTCTCCAGTTCACTCTGGGTGCTTACTTGACTTGCTGTCCAAACTGAAACTCCAATGCTGGGTCTGGCTACACCCCTTTTCCCTTAGCCCCTAACCTTTTATGCAATCTGCTCTGGCACCTGCAGCCTGGCCAGCCTACCCTGCATAGACGCTGCTTCCCGGAACATTGATGAAGGAGGGCCCCTGCTGAGCTGCCAACTGGGGAAACAGATACTATCTGAGCCCCACCCTTTGCTGACCAAGGGCCAGAACTTCCCTTTCCGAGCTCCCTATTAGCCCCCCAACCCTCCTAACAAGCCCAGACCACCACCAACACTACCCCCCACTTAGAGACCAGTTTTTCCATGGACTGTGTGGTGGGGCAGAGTCCAGCCACTGTTTGTGCAGCAGGGTCTCTGACCTTCCTGGAATCTTCCCGGCCTCCCCACCCCCAAAAACAGAAGACAGACAGGATGTGGAAATCACCGATTTTTATTAATTTCATAACTTGGAAATTCCATGTGAAAGCGAAAGGAGCACAGGTCAGCCACGCTAGAGAGAGACTTGCTTCATGGGTAGCACAGTGGTCCTGGCACAACCCCGGGGATTCCCTAGCTTTTGCCACTGTCTCTGGGTTCCTAGGCCCAGGATTTATGGACCCAGGAGCGAGAACACTCAGAGGTAGTAGACAGGAAGGACAGATGAGAGAGTCAGTGACCATGCTAAAGGGGCAAAAAGTTCAGGACACCATCCAGGTGCTGCCTCAGCCAGGGCTGTAGGCGGAAGAGATTTATGTGGAAGTCCCTCGGCTGAACACCGTGTGGGGGTTTCCTGCGCAGGTTTTTGTTGGAGAAACCTTGACAAGGGTCGTAAAGACCCCAACTCACCAGGCCCACCTGGAGGGAAGAGTCAACAGGACTGAGATAGTGGCAGCCCCACTCCAACCCTCAACCTCTCTGGTTCCTCTCAAAGGCTTCCCACCTCCCCTAAGCAAAAGGGACTTGTACCCTGACAGGGAGCTCCACTCCAGAGTCTGCTTCTCACCTGGAAAGACCTGTATCTCCGCTCAAGGAAAACCGCTCCTCCAGATTCTCCTGCAGGGAAAGAAAAGACAGTATTGTCCAGGACAGCACACTAGTATTCAGAGTGTTTGCTAACCACAAGGACACCATAGCCTTCTCCCTGGGAGTCCAGGATGGGACTAACCTTTACAAGGATTAGCATCCTCCTCCATCCCGCTGCACAGGAACTGGTCTGTCACCACCTCGCTAATGTTTGTCAAGCTGGGGAAGATGTGTTTGTTTTGGGAGACCGCCTTGATACAGCTCGTCCACTGCAGTGTGGGACATAGAAGAGAAGAATGGGGACATGCCAGGAGACATTAGACCAGTAAGGTCTGAGAATTGAGGAGACTCCAGGGAGGGCTGGCCATTCTGGGAGCTGCCCCCAGAGTATCCCAGCATCCCTTGCTGAGCTCTCACCTCGGGTCCTGTCTTGAGGCTGATGTTCAGTCTGTTCCCGTTCAAAGCTACAAAATGTGCAGGAACTTTCTGCTGTGACAGAAGTTCTGTCTCTGCCAATGGGGAGAAGAGGGTGTTAAGATAGATTCCTTTACCCAGAGCTGATGTATCCAGCTTGAGGACTGCAGCCCGGTCCCCACTGGTACCCACAAGCTCTGGCTGCAACCTACCAAGAACCTTAAGCCTCCAGCACTCACCATGGTCTTTGCAGGTACTACCTGGGGATCTCCGCAGAGCCATGTTGGCTCCCACAGTGCAAGGAAGGCAGATGGGCCTGGGGAGAAAGGCGAGTGTCAGACAGGCCCATCGTCAGTATCCTGTCTGGTGCTTTCCAGAGCACGGTCCTCTATAGGGTACCCTCCGGACTGGGTTCAGGCACCTGGCATGGGTAGACATTTTCACTTTCTGAGACAGCTTCATCAAAGCGATGTCGTCACCGTAGAACTCTGAGATGTTCTGGTTCTGTTTTGCATGGACATTAAACCCTGGGGGAATTAACACCTTCTCCACAAGGAATTCTTTGCCATGCTGAGAAGTGGGATCCCCTGGAAACAACAGTGGATTAGACTGGACCAGAGGCTGAGGAGAGACAGTGGTGACTCTGGCCTTGTGGTGAGGGATCTCCTGCAGCCCCTGACGTACCCACACTGACCCTCCACAGGTGGCTATCCTCCATCTGAGTGTCATGGAAGCAGTGAGCTGCTGTCAGCACCCACTGGTCAGAGATGAGTGACCCCTGGCAAGTCTCCTTGTTTTTCGGCTGCAGGGAAGAGACAATAATCCGGGTTTGCTGTGCCTGGCTGCTTTTACCTCTGTGGTCCAAGCCCTGCCCCTTCTTCCTGATACCTTAAAGGTGACTTGCCAAGGTGTCCTCTCCTGGTTAGAGGCATTGGCAGACATGTTCCCCACCCCACAGATGGTATCTGTGAGCTTAGAGACATCTATGGCAAAGACCAGATGGAGAAGGAAGTGGGTGAGGGCCACTGGTCCAGGCTGCCACCATGAGCCCCCATCTGAGTCCCCACTATGCTCTCTTCTGCAGGGAGGACAGGGTTTACTCACCCAGCATGTGCTCAAAGACCTGTTGCACGGCCTTTGCATCCTGCAGGATGAAGGCGTGCCTCTCGCCGTCCTTCTTGGACCCAAGCTCATTCAGTTCTTTCCAATCCACATCCAGCTTGCCCACCCCAATTGCATAGATGTCTGGTGGGGAGGAGGGAAATCACCAGAGCCCGTGACTGAGAGGCTACCCAAGACATGAGGCAGGTACTTGTACTCAGCAAGCCGACAAAGGCCGGAGTTAGATGGTCCCCATCTCCCTCACCCAGTCTTGCTTCCTCTCCTACCGCCGCCCAGCCCCCCACAGCCTCCTAGAAGTTCCTCAAACCCCGGGGTACATTCCCTCCTCAGGCCTCTGCTCCAGCTGCACCTCTGGCTGGAGTGCTCTCCCCCAGATGCCCACACAGGTCTTCCTCAGCAAGGTCTTCTAATGCCCCAGACCCTCTTATTCCATCCACACCTGGCTTCACATCATGTCACCACTTGAATGCTACAGGGCTGCCTTGTTTACCTTGTGTATTGCCTACAGCGGGTAGAACTGTGTGTTCTCAGAAGAATGTGTTCAAGTTCTATTCTATTGTGAATGTGACCTGAATTAGAAGTAAGGTCTTAGCCAGGTGGTGGCGCCGCACGCCTTTAATCCCAGGACTTGGGAGGCAGAGGCAGGCAGATTTCTGAGTTTGAGAGTTCAAGGCTAGCCTGGTCTACAGAGTGAGTTCCAGGACAGCCAGGGCTACACAGAGAAACCCTGTCTCGAAAAAAAAAAAAAAAAAAAAAGAAAAAGAAGAAGAAGAAGAAGTAAGATCTTTTTGTTTTTCTTTTGGAGACAGTGTCTCTGTGTAGCCCTGGCTGTCTTGGAACTTACTCTGTAGACCAGGCTGGCCTCGAACTCACAGAGATCTGCCTGCCTCTGCCTCCCAAGTGGTGAAGTTAGAGGCATTTGCCACCAGGGTCTCTTGCCTTGTATTAATTACTAGCACTCAGAAAGTGGAGTCAGTCAGGAAGATCGGCCTAGGCTACCCAGTGAGTTGGAGGCCAGCCTGGGCCCATCCCAAAAATAAAACAAAAGAGGGCTAGAAAGAATGTTTGGTGGTCAAGGGTGCTTGCTGCCCTTCCAGAGGACCAGAGTTCAGTCTCTAGCACCCATTGCCTGTAACCAGCTCCAGGGGAGGTGATATCCTCCTCTAGCCCCCAAAGGCACGCATGCAGACACACACATACACATAGATAAAAAAAATGTTTATAATAAAAGTAAGCAGGCCGGGCGGTGGTGGCGCACGCCTTTAATCCCAGCACTTGGGAGGCAGAGGCAGGCGAATTTCTGAGTTCGAGGCTAGCCTGGTCTACAGAGTGAGTTCCAGGACAGTCAGGGCTACACAGAGAAACCCTGTCTCGAAAAACCAAAAAAAAAAAAAAGTAAGCAGAGGCCTGGGGTAATGGCTCAGTGGCAGAGTGCTCAGCTGGGAGACACTGCAATAAATACATAAGAAATCTGAACCCAAACATAGCTAGCCGGACACTGTAGAAACTAAACAAAAATTGGGGTGACCGCAGAGGTGAAGATTGGGGTTTTGTGGCTACAAGCTCAGAACCCTGCGGCCACCGGGCCTCTACATAATCTTTAATCATAGCAAGACCTAGTCTCAGAAACAAACCAAGAAAAAATGTTTTAATTGTTTTCGGTCACCCTAACCCTGAAGAATTATGTGTTCCTTCAGCAGCTTTGCCTGTCAACACCTCACCTAGCTGCCTACTGCTGAAGGGACAGCAGAGGGACAGCCCCTACCAGGCCGGTTCTTCCTGCAGTTTCCTGAAATGTTAGGTGATGATGACGTGGCGGCGGCAGCGGTGGACAGTACTGAGCGGCCCTCTGCACCAGCTCACATTTCCCTAAGCATCCGCCCCTACCTTCCTGTGAAGCAGGCTCACTGCAGACCTTCTCACAGAGGAAGAAGCGGCCCACAGCCACAGCCCTCTGGAGATGGAACCACAACAGGGACCATGCCAGTTCGGTACCCAGCTTTTCGAGGTGGTACTCAGATACAATCATGCAGTGCTATGGGGAACCCTCGTGGCTCAGGGCCAGAGCTAGGTCACATTGAGCCCTGCGACCAAGGATCTCACTCCTATTCCCTGCCTATAGGGCCCGGATTGGGCAGAGCCTCACCCAGGTAGTCGTTTCTGTTCCAACTGATGCCCAGGATATTTCTGATGTTGTCAACTGCTGGCTTGGGGGAGCCGCCCATGTTGGACTTTCCTAGAACAAAGAAGGAAAGTAACAATCCATCCGGGTTGACTTCAGAATCCCGCACATCCCTGGAAACATGCGGAACATTCAGCCATTTCAAAACACACTGATTCGGGCTGGAGAGATAGCTCGGTGAGTAAGAGCACGTGTTGCTCTTCCAGAGGACCAGGGTTCAGTTCCCAGCACTTACATGGTGGCTCACAACTGTCTAGAACTCCATTCCCAGGACACCCAAGGCCCTCTCCTGACCTCCAAGGTCACTAGACTCACATGTAATCCACATACATATGTGCAGGCAAAACAAAATGAACACATGAGAACAAAAAGTTTCTGTAGAGCTAAGGAAACATCAGAGTGCACAGCCCACGGAGCTGGGAAAGCCCTTACCAGACAGACTGCAGACAAGACGCTAACATGCAGAGTTTACAACGAATTAGAGAAATTAAATACTAGAGGAATAAAACATTTTTTCCCAGTCAATAAATGGGCAAATTAACTGAATAGACAGTTTTCAAAAAGAAACACAATGACCCATAACTATTCTTAAACGAGTTCGCTATCCCTACTCATCAGGGAAATGCAAATTCAAACTACTTTGAGATATCACCCCACCCCAGTCAGAATGTCCGTCATCAACAATCTGACAACACAGGATGGGGAGGGTGTGGACCCTATTCACTGTTGGGGTGTTGCAAGTTAATACAACCATTGTGGAAACCATTTCCTCAGCAAATTGGAAATACAATGAACACATGACCCTGCTAATTTACTCCTGGGCAAATACCCAGAGAACTCCACACCCTACCATAGAGATGTCTGCACCCTGGGGTTATTGCTGCTTCATTCACTAGAGCAAAGAATTGGAATCAACTTTCTTGTCCATCGGGAGATGAGTGGATAATGAAAATTCAGAGTATGTGCGTCTGTGTGTGTGTGTTTGTGTAATTTCAGGGTGTATGCCATGTATGTATATATATACCAGTGACCTTCCCAGCATCTATAGAGTCTCCAGGTCTAGAAGACAGCAATGGGAGCATTGGCAGTTGTGAGAGAAGTTGCAATGGCTGGGGCAAAAGTGGCTTACTTTTGGTAATGTTTACCTTTCTTAAACTTTTTGCTATTCTTTTTTTTTTTTTTTGGTTTTTCGAGACAGGGTTTCTCTGTGTAGCCCTGGCTGTCCTGGAACTCACTCTGTAGACCAGGCTGGCCTCGAACTCAAGAGATCCACCTGCCTCTGCCTCCCAAGTGCTGGGATTAAAGGCGTGTGCCACCACCGCCCGGCTAACTCATTGCTATTCTAAAGCCTCTAGTTTCTGGTAGTTAACTCTTGCTGTATAGCAGGGAGGGATTAGGTAAGAGATTTTTTTTTTTTAAGGATTTATTGCTAGTGCTCCCCTCTGGGGCCTCTCCTTGGCCAGGCTCATTAGCTCTTTGTGAATCAGAGAGAAAAGGAAAGAAATAAATTCATTTAGATAGATAATGCACACAGACACACATCCATTCATGCATACATTCTGGCTGTGCTCAACCATCTGTCTCATCCACTCTGCAAGGATTCACGCATACCTACACATAGACCAACAGACATACATTTGGTGGATGGATGGATAGATGGATGGATGGATAAGAGAAACCCCCCCCCCATGCCAACAACTTTATTTCTTTTCTCTTGCCTTTTTTATACCTTTTTAGACAAAAGTTGTTTAGAAAAAATACTTTGTATATAAAATGTTCCACAAAATGGGAGTTACAGGAGGATGTCAATACTAAGTTCAGAGCAGCATTTATTCTATAAGCTCATTATAAGTTCAAAGCTACAGTTCCATATGGCCTTGCTTTATCATAGTACACACCTGTGGCCTCATCCTTGGCCCTGACCTAGAATGAATGTTTGTCTTTGATCACAAATGTGTCCCAAGCCTATTTCTCTTTTTGTGTAATTACAAAAGCTCATGGTATTCCTTATTATGCAGCCTTTACTTACTACTAAGAGGAGTGGGCACATTCTATTCTTGATTCTAACTTTATTACATCTTTTTAGCAAAGCAACTAAGACCATCTCTTACAACTTTCTTAAGATTATTTGAATTAAATCAGGAATTCTATAAGATCACCAATTCATCTAAACAGTGTTAATTCATGGAAGCTCATCTTTATGCTGACCTGCAGGAAATTTGGTCAATAGGGTGGGTTAATGCCCAGGAGTCCTTAGGCTATGTGATAGTGGCAGGAAAGACGTATCAGCCGAAAGGAGCAATCCTGAGATGAAGTCTCTTGGGACCTTGCCTCTCAGAGCTCCCTCATCTCATACCAGGCAAAGAGGTGGGTCACCTCCAGGTAAATCACCTGCTAGCTTTAGCCTTTCCTAGGTGGCTACACACACACACACACACACACACACACACACTAAATTCAAAGGTATTTTAAATAAAATAAAAAGACAATTACTGAAACATTCTGTGTTCCAGACTCTGGACAAGGAGCTTCATAAGGGAGAGGCGGATTTGGCTTGTTTACTTAGTTCCTTTATTTAGGTTTAGTTTTTGAGATAAGGTCTCACTATGTAGCCTTGACTGGCCTAGAACTTGGTATATAGCCCAGACTGTCCTTTTACTGGTAGAAATCTGCCTCTCTGCTTCCACGGTGCTGAGATTAAATAAGTGTCATCATACCACACCCAGCTGGGTTTTGTTTTTTGTTTTTCAGACAAGGTCTCATATAATTAAGGCTGACCTCCAACTTGCCAAGTAGAGGATGCTGGCCTTGAACTCCCGGTCCTCCCTCCCCACTCCCCTCCCCAGCTGCTAGGATTACAGGTGTGCACCACCACATCAGGATGCAGGCTTCCCATACTTCTCCTCGTTTGATTCTCAGGAAGCCCCAGGAAATGTGTCCATCCTTATTTTAAAACAGAGAGCGAGCTGCACCCTGCAGGATCCACACCAAGAACCAAATCAAGGAGGTGAGATCCACTCCAGAAGGCCCCTCCCATCCACGCCCAGGGCAGCTGCATCTCCCAGGTTCATCAAGGTTACCAGGCAAGAATAGACATTTTAAAATCATAGAACCTCATTGTGCAAACCGCTCAAGTGATTTTCCATAAAACTTGTGTAAGGCAGCCTGGCAGTGGTGGTGCACCTTTAATCCCAGCATTTAGGAGGCAGAGGTAGGTGGATCTCTGAGTTCGAGGCCAGGCTGGTCTACATATACTGTTTTAAAAAACAAAAACAACCCCCCCAAATAAATTAATTAATTAAAAACCTGTGTAAGGCAAGAAAGCAGCTGTTACTGTCCCCATTATCATTTTGCCATCATCAACACAAGCTCCACTTAAGCAAGATGCAGTAGGGTGAGGATAACTAGGAGGGGAAGGTCAGGAGTACCTGAGGGGGGTACTGGATGAGACAGTATCAAAACAACTGGGGTGAGGTGGAGGGGAGAGAAAGAAAGAAAAAAACGAAACTGAGGCTTGCCTCCACAGCACCCGTGCTAAAACTTAGAAAAACACAGAAAAGGGTCAGATGGCCCTGCACCAGGACAGCAACACAGCTTCAAAGTATATATGCTGCTGTGTCATAATGTCACATAGCACCACAGCCAGGGTTAGTAACAAGTGCCTGGCTACTTCAGAATCATGCTAAAGAGTTGTAAGTACCTCTAGCACAAGGAAACATGAATGACTCAAGTGACAGACGTGTCAATACTCAGGTCACAGGCTACTGTAAACAGGTCATTACACTGTGTGCATGTGCTGACACGCCACACTGTAGCCCATAAATACATACGATGACTGTGGAAAAATAGAATACGTGTGTGAGTGTGTATGTCTGAGTGTGTCTGAGAAAGTGTATGAGTGTTGGGGAGTATGTATGTGTGAGTATGTGTGTATGTGAGTGTATGTATGTGTGTGCGTGGGTGAGAGTATGAGTGTAAGTATATGTATGTGTGAGTGTCTGAGTGTATACATGAGTGTGAGTGCATGTGTGTGTTGTGAGTGTATGTATGTGTGAGTGTGAGTGTATGTATGTGAGTGTGTGTGCAAGTGTATGTGTGCATGTGTGTATGAGTGTAAGTATATGTATGTGTGAGTGAGTGTGCGAGTGCATGTGTGTGTGAGTATATGTGTGAATCTGAATGTGTGTGTGTGTGTG
>NW_021626569.1:0-12014 GCF_004785775.1 Grammomys surdaster
GTCCTCAATGACTGTGACAGGGTCTCCACCCATGTTGTACAAGCCTGTGGGAAACGAGGCCCGTGAAAGTGCGTCAAGGAAAACACGCTGGAGACACAAGCACATGGGAGGATGCTGGGGTAGGAGAAAGGCCTCACCATCAGTCATAATGATGATGACATGGCGGGTTCGATTCCAGCCTTCAGGCGGGGCCTCCCCTGCCCAGCTCATCATGCTGTACACAGCCTGGAGAGCCTTCTTGGTGTTGGTCCCTGACTTCAGCTTGTGGTCTACAAATAAAAGGTCACTGACCTTATCTTCCAAGCCACAATTACACCTCAGAAGTCTATGACAACTGAGGTCCCACATTCTTTAACTTTTACTATATAGAGCATTCAGGTCTTGAACTCACAATGATCCGCTTGCTTTTTGGATGTTGTGATTAAAGGCTTGTGCCACCAAGTCCAGACAATGTTTAACTTTTGGGTTATCACCCACTTGCCCTTGGCTCTCCCAGCAGTCTCCATTACCCAAGGACACTTTTGTTCAATCTCTAACCAATAGTAGTCTATCTACTTTCTCCAGAAGAACTCCGAGCCTCTGACCACCACAGCCCCAAGGTGCACCTCCCACTTTCCCTTCCCTGACCTCTGACCTTCATAGCTGATTTGGTTGAGCTTCTCTGTAACCCAGTCAGCATCACTACTCCTCGGATCAGACACTCTGACCAAGACTTTGGGGACTGTGGCATATGTCACTAGACCGTATCTTGGCCTCACCCCATAACTTGCCACCTGTGCATGAGCAAGAGGCCATTGTGTTAAAAGAACAGTGTGATGGGTAGTCAACACTCCTATTGAGACAGAGCGGAGCCCAGAGAACATCAGGACCTGGACCCAGAGGATCTGGGGACACGAGAAACCATCTTGTAAGGGCAGTGAGGTACAGATAAGGTCCCCTCATTTCAAAGGGAGGAACACTCTGATCTACCTTCTCAATCAAGTTGGCAAGACACCGCTTGGCCCCTGTGAAGTTGCTGGCCCCGATGCTGTCGGATCCATCCAGCACCAGGTAGATATTCATGGAGCCTGAGGGGTCCAGGACAATCTTCCTCTTCTGCTGTTCCCCTAGGTGCCGACAGAGACTCAGTTTCTGGCATGTACAGTACCTGACAGACCACCCATCCTTCCCTGGGCCTCCTGCTCAGCCTCCTTCCTTGCATTCTTTTTTTTTTATTTTTCCTTTCTTTTTCTTTGTTTGTTTGTTTGTTTGTTTGTTCATTTTTCGAGACAGGGTTTCTCTGTGTAGCCCTGGCTGTCCTGGAACTCACTCTGTGGACCAGGCTGGCTTCGAACTCAGAAATCCGCCTGCCTCTGCCTCCCAAGTGCTGGGATTAAAGGCGTGCACCACCACTGCCCGGCCCTTCCTTGCATTCAAACCTGGGCTGTGCCCATCCTCGGCATCAGCTCCTTCGATGGTCTCTGTCAGGGAGGATAGGAATGCTTCAGCCACCTCTTGAGGGCTGTCATACATGAAGGAATCTAGGGATGGCCAGACAGTAGGTCAGATATCTGGAGTACGGAGGACACACTGACAGGGTGATGGGATTTCAGGACGAGAGACTCTTGACATGGAGCCAACAGGGCAAGAGCTGACTCAGGGAGCAGGTCAAGGATCACCTTGGCAGGAAGGCTCTGTCCCACTCCATGAGCCACCTTCTTGGCACCTTCGCTGCTGGGAGCCACGCAGGACAAGTCCCCGACTGCAGTGGTAAGTAACAGTGTCTTCAAGGCGGTATTGGCTACCCACCTTCCTTGTCCCAATAGGAATACCCGGGTTGGGACAGTATCCCGCTGCAGAGACATGAAGACAATGTGAGTGTCCATGCATTCCCAAGGTGAAGCCGTCCAGCAGAGGGTAAAGTCAGGGGTGACCTGGTTCTCACCTCCATCATCACAGATTGCTGTCTGCCCATCCCACCGGCCATTCTCTTGGCAGGTGCGATTAGCAGAGCCCCGGAGAACATAACCATCATAGCATTGAAAAGAAATCTGGTCACTCAGGTTGTAGAAGGGGGACCGGGGCCAGAACTCCCCATTTTCAAAGTCCTGTGGTCGTGGGCAGCGTATTGCTTTAAGGAAGACAGATAAAAGTCACCGAGTGCTGTTTCTAAGTCCTTCCTGGTCTTAGAAATCCTGTCACTGAGAAACAGTACCTGCCCAGTCCCCTCAACCCTACTGTCCCCTCTTCTTGTGGGATTATTTTGTTTTGTTCTGAGGCAAGGTCTCATGTAGCCCAGGCTGGCTTCAAAGTGGCTGTGAAGCTGAAGGTGCTTGAGATTCCCCTCCTGCCTCTATGTCCTGCGTGCTAGGATTGCAGGCACTCACCACGCCTGCTTCACGCAGTACCGCCTTGTGCACGGGAGGCAAACACTCTACCAACTGAAGTACGTTTCTAGACACCCTTTCCCAGTTTCCAGGTATCATTTTCACTGCCTGAGCAAAGCCTTCCCACACGCACCCCCAGACTTGTGCCCATGCTCAGCCAGCCTACAGGTCAGACTGCCAGTCCCACAGCTCTCCTCTCACCAAGTACTGGACAGCCTCCACCTGGTCTGCCCAGCCACCCACTGTCCACATTCCCAAGCCTCCAACCTCTACATTCTGCCTTCTTGACACTCTTTCCGTCCCGGGTCTGCAGGACGCTCCAGGAGCCTGTGGATCTGCAGGTTCGAGTCTGCACAGGATATGGGTAGAAGCCAGAGGGACATAGGTACTCCAGGGCCTGACCATCTTGGAGAAGCTGAAAGGAGCCACCTTTGATCTCCACTCCCTCCAGAGAGCAGGAGACCTGGGGCCGAGCCTCAAGCACTGGAGTTGTGCTCACACCTGAGGAGAAAGGCTGGTGAAGCCTGGCCCCAGAAGGCCAAAGACAGAAGTTGGGGACAAAAAGAGGATGGGGTGTCCTTTGCTTACCTCCAGAGGAGAGGCCTATGACCAAGAGGACTAGGCAGAGCTGGGGACTGTCCATTGTCATGGAAAGCACGAGAGAGGCCAGCGGCCAAAAGCCCTCTCCAGTTCACTCTGGGTGCTTACTTGACTTGCTGTCCAAACTGAAACTCCAATGCTGGGTCTGGCTACACCCCTTTTCCCTTAGCCCCTAACCTTTTATGCAATCTGCTCTGGCACCTGCAGCCTGGCCAGCCTACCCTGCATAGACGCTGCTTCCCGGAACATTGATGAAGGAGGGCCCCTGCTGAGCTGCCAACTGGGGAAACAGATACTATCTGAGCCCCACCCTTTGCTGACCAAGGGCCAGAACTTCCCTTTCCGAGCTCCCTATTAGCCCCCCAACCCTCCTAACAAGCCCAGACCACCACCAACACTACCCCCCACTTAGAGACCAGTTTTTCCATGGACTGTGTGGTGGGGCAGAGTCCAGCCACTGTTTGTGCAGCAGGGTCTCTGACCTTCCTGGAATCTTCCCGGCCTCCCCACCCCCAAAAACAGAAGACAGACAGGATGTGGAAATCACCGATTTTTATTAATTTCATAACTTGGAAATTCCATGTGAAAGCGAAAGGAGCACAGGTCAGCCACGCTAGAGAGAGACTTGCTTCATGGGTAGCACAGTGGTCCTGGCACAACCCCGGGGATTCCCTAGCTTTTGCCACTGTCTCTGGGTTCCTAGGCCCAGGATTTATGGACCCAGGAGCGAGAACACTCAGAGGTAGTAGACAGGAAGGACAGATGAGAGAGTCAGTGACCATGCTAAAGGGGCAAAAAGTTCAGGACACCATCCAGGTGCTGCCTCAGCCAGGGCTGTAGGCGGAAGAGATTTATGTGGAAGTCCCTCGGCTGAACACCGTGTGGGGGTTTCCTGCGCAGGTTTTTGTTGGAGAAACCTTGACAAGGGTCGTAAAGACCCCAACTCACCAGGCCCACCTGGAGGGAAGAGTCAACAGGACTGAGATAGTGGCAGCCCCACTCCAACCCTCAACCTCTCTGGTTCCTCTCAAAGGCTTCCCACCTCCCCTAAGCAAAAGGGACTTGTACCCTGACAGGGAGCTCCACTCCAGAGTCTGCTTCTCACCTGGAAAGACCTGTATCTCCGCTCAAGGAAAACCACTCCTCCAGATTCTCCTGCAGGGAAAGAAAAGACAGTATTGTCCAGGACAGCACACTAGTATTCAGAGTGTTTGCTAACCACAAGGACACCATAGCCTTCTCCCTGGGAGTCCAGGATGGGACTAACCTTTACAAGGATTAGCATCCTCCTCCATCCCGCTGCACAGGAACTGGTCTGTCACCACCTCGCTAATGTTTGTCAAGCTGGGGAAGATGTGTTTGTTTTGGGAGACCGCCTTGATACAGCTCGTCCACTGCAGTGTGGGACATAGAAGAGAAGAATGGGGACATGCCAGGAGACATTAGACCAGTAAGGTCTGAGAATTGAGGAGACTCCAGGGAGGGCTGGCCATTCTGGGAGCTGCCCCCAGAGTATCCCAGCATCCCTTGCTGAGCTCTCACCTCGGGTCCTGTCTTGAGGCTGATGTTCAGTCTGTTCCCGTTCAAAGCTACAAAATGTGCAGGAACTTTCTGCTGTGACAGAAGTTCTGTCTCTGCCAATGGGGAGAAGAGGGTGTTAAGATAGATTCCTTTACCCAGAGCTGATGTATCCAGCTTGAGGACTGCAGCCCGGTCCCCACTGGTACCCACAAGCTCTGGCTGCAACCTACCAAGAACCTTAAGCCTCCAGCACTCACCATGGTCTTTGCAGGTACTACCTGGGGATCTCCGCAGAGCCATGTTGGCTCCCACAGTGCAAGGAAGGCAGATGGGCCTGGGGAGAAAGGCGAGTGTCAGACAGGCCCATCGTCAGTATCCTGTCTGGTGCTTTCCAGAGCACGGTCCTCTATAGGGTACCCTCCGGACTGGGTTCAGGCACCTGGCATGGGTAGACATTTTCACTTTCTGAGACAGCTTCATCAAAGCGATGTCGTCACCGTAGAACTCTGAGATGTTCTGGTTCTGTTTTGCATGGACATTAAACCCTGGGGGAATTAACACCTTCTCCACAAGGAATTCTTTGCCATGCTGAGAAGTGGGATCCCCTGGAAACAACAGTGGATTAGACTGGACCAGAGGCTGAGGAGAGACAGTGGTGACTCTGGCCTTGTGGTGAGGGATCTCCTGCAGCCCCTGACGTACCCACACTGACCCTCCACAGGTGGCTATCCTCCATCTGAGTGTCATGGAAGCAGTGAGCTGCTGTCAGCACCCACTGGTCAGAGATGAGTGACCCCTGGCAAGTCTCCTTGTTTTTCGGCTGCAGGGAAGAGACAATAATCCGGGTTTGCTGTGCCTGGCTGCTTTTACCTCTGTGGTCCAAGCCCTGCCCCTTCTTCCTGATACCTTAAAGGTGACTTGCCAAGGTGTCCTCTCCTGGTTAGAGGCATTGGCAGACATGTTCCCCACCCCACAGATGGTATCTGTGAGCTTAGAGACATCTATGGCAAAGACCAGATGGAGAAGGAAGTGGGTGAGGGCCACTGGTCCAGGCTGCCACCATGAGCCCCCATCTGAGTCCCCACTATGCTCTCTTCTGCAGGGAGGACAGGGTTTACTCACCCAGCATGTGCTCAAAGACCTGTTGCACGGCCTTTGCATCCTGCAGGATGAAGGCGTGCCTCTCGCCGTCCTTCTTGGACCCAAGCTCATTCAGTTCTTTCCAATCCACATCCAGCTTGCCCACCCCAATTGCATAGATGTCTGGTGGGGAGGAGGGAAATCACCAGAGCCCGTGACTGAGAGGCTACCCAAGACATGAGGCAGGTACTTGTACTCAGCAAGCCGACAAAGGCCGGAGTTAGATGGTCCCCATCTCCCTCACCCAGTCTTGCTTCCTCTCCTACCGCCGCCCAGCCCCCCACAGCCTCCTAGAAGTTCCTCAAACCCCGGGGTACATTCCCTCCTCAGGCCTCTGCTCCAGCTGCACCTCTGGCTGGAGTGCTCTCCCCCAGATGCCCACACAGGTCTTCCTCAGCAAGGTCTTCTAATGCCCCAGACCCTCTTATTCCATCCACACCTGGCTTCACATCATGTCACCACTTGAATGCTACAGGGCTGCCTTGTTTACCTTGTGTATTGCCTACAGCGGGTAGAACTGTGTGTTCTCAGAAGAATGTGTTCAAGTTCTATTCTATTGTGAATGTGACCTGAATTAGAAGTAAGGTCTTAGCCAGGTGGTGGCGCCGCACGCCTTTAATCCCAGGACTTGGGAGGCAGAGGCAGGCAGATTTCTGAGTTTGAGAGTTCAAGGCTAGCCTGGTCTACAGAGTGAGTTCCAGGACAGCCAGGGCTACACAGAGAAACCCTGTCTCGAAAAAAAAAAAAAAAAAAAAAGAAAAAGAAGAAGAAGAAGAAGTAAGATCTTTTTGTTTTTCTTTTGGAGACAGTGTCTCTGTGTAGCCCTGGCTGTCTTGGAACTTACTCTGTAGACCAGGCTGGCCTCGAACTCACAGAGATCTGCCTGCCTCTGCCTCCCAAGTGGTGAAGTTAGAGGCATTTGCCACCAGGGTCTCTTGCCTTGTATTAATTACTAGCACTCAGAAAGTGGAGTCAGTCAGGAAGATCGGCCTAGGCTACCCAGTGAGTTGGAGGCCAGCCTGGGCCCATCCCAAAAATAAAACAAAAGAGGGCTAGAAAGAATGTTTGGTGGTCAAGGGTGCTTGCTGCCCTTCCAGAGGACCAGAGTTCAGTCTCTAGCACCCATTGCCTGTAACCAGCTCCAGGGGAGGTGATATCCTCCTCTAGCCCCCAAAGGCACGCATGCAGACACACACATACACATAGATAAAAAAAATGTTTATAATAAAAGTAAGCAGGCCGGGCGGTGGTGGCGCACGCCTTTAATCCCAGCACTTGGGAGGCAGAGGCAGGCGAATTTCTGAGTTCGAGGCTAGCCTGGTCTACAGAGTGAGTTCCAGGACAGTCAGGGCTACACAGAGAAACCCTGTCTCGAAAAACCAAAAAAAAAAAAAAGTAAGCAGAGGCCTGGGGTAATGGCTCAGTGGCAGAGTGCTCAGCTGGGAGACACTGCAATAAATACATAAGAAATCTGAACCCAAACATAGCTAGCCGGACACTGTAGAAACTAAACAAAAATTGGGGTGACCGCAGAGGTGAAGATTGGGGTTTTGTGGCTACAAGCTCAGAACCCTGCGGCCACCGGGCCTCTACATAATCTTTAATCATAGCAAGACCTAGTCTCAGAAACAAACCAAGAAAAAATGTTTTAATTGTTTTCGGTCACCCTAACCCTGAAGAATTATGTGTTCCTTCAGCAGCTTTGCCTGTCAACACCTCACCTAGCTGCCTACTGCTGAAGGGACAGCAGAGGGACAGCCCCTACCAGGCCGGTTCTTCCTGCAGTTTCCTGAAATGTTAGGTGATGATGACGTGGCGGCGGCAGCGGTGGACAGTACTGAGCGGCCCTCTGCACCAGCTCACATTTCCCTAAGCATCCGCCCCTACCTTCCTGTGAAGCAGGCTCACTGCAGACCTTCTCACAGAGGAAGAAGCGGCCCACAGCCACAGCCCTCTGGAGATGGAACCACAACAGGGACCATGCCAGTTCGGTACCCAGCTTTTCGAGGTGGTACTCAGATACAATCATGCAGTGCTATGGGGAACCCTCGTGGCTCAGGGCCAGAGCTAGGTCACATTGAGCCCTGCGACCAAGGATCTCACTCCTATTCCCTGCCTATAGGGCCCGGATTGGGCAGAGCCTCACCCAGGTAGTCGTTTCTGTTCCAACTGATGCCCAGGATATTTCTGATGTTGTCAACTGCTGGCTTGGGGGAGCCGCCCATGTTGGACTTTCCTAGAACAAAGAAGGAAAGTAACAATCCATCCGGGTTGACTTCAGAATCCCGCACATCCCTGGAAACATGCGGAACATTCAGCCATTTCAAAACACACTGATTCGGGCTGGAGAGATAGCTCGGTGAGTAAGAGCACGTGTTGCTCTTCCAGAGGACCAGGGTTCAGTTCCCAGCACTTACATGGTGGCTCACAACTGTCTAGAACTCCATTCCCAGGACACCCAAGGCCCTCTCCTGACCTCCAAGGTCACTAGACTCACATGTAATCCACATACATATGTGCAGGCAAAACAAAATGAACACATGAGAACAAAAAGTTTCTGTAGAGCTAAGGAAACATCAGAGTGCACAGCCCACGGAGCTGGGAAAGCCCTTACCAGACAGACTGCAGACAAGACGCTAACATGCAGAGTTTACAACGAATTAGAGAAATTAAATACTAGAGGAATAAAACATTTTTTCCCAGTCAATAAATGGGCAAATTAACTGAATAGACAGTTTTCAAAAAGAAACACAATGACCCATAACTATTCTTAAACGAGTTCGCTATCCCTACTCATCAGGGAAATGCAAATTCAAACTACTTTGAGATATCACCCCACCCCAGTCAGAATGTCCGTCATCAACAATCTGACAACACAGGATGGGGAGGGTGTGGACCCTATTCACTGTTGGGGTGTTGCAAGTTAATACAACCATTGTGGAAACCATTTCCTCAGCAAATTGGAAATACAATGAACACATGACCCTGCTAATTTACTCCTGGGCAAATACCCAGAGAACTCCACACCCTACCATAGAGATGTCTGCACCCTGGGGTTATTGCTGCTTCATTCACTAGAGCAAAGAATTGGAATCAACTTTCTTGTCCATCGGGAGATGAGTGGATAATGACAATTCAGAGTATGTGCGTCTGTGTGTGTGTGTTTGTGTAATTTCAGGGTGTATGCCATGTATGTATATATATACCAGTGACCTTCCCAGCATCTATAGAGTCTCCAGGTCTAGAAGACAGCAATGGGAGCATTGGCAGTTGTGAGAGAAGTTGCAATGGCTGGGGCAAAAGTGGCTTACTTTTGGTAATGTTTACCTTTCTTAAACTTTTTGCTATTCTTTTTTTTTTTTTTTGGTTTTTCGAGACAGGGTTTCTCTGTGTAGCCCTGGCTGTCCTGGAACTCACTCTGTAGACCAGGCTGGCCTCGAACTCAAGAGATCCACCTGCCTCTGCCTCCCAAGTGCTGGGATTAAAGGCGTGTGCCACCACCGCCCGGCTAACTCATTGCTATTCTAAAGCCTCTAGTTTCTGGTAGTTAACTCTTGCTGTATAGCAGGGAGGGATTAGGTAAGAGATTTTTTTTTTTTTAAGGATTTATTGCTAGTGCTCCCCTCTGGGGCCTCTCCTTGGCCAGGCTCATTAGCTCTTTGTGAATCAGAGAGAAAAGGAAAGAAATAAATTCATTTAGATAGATAATGCACACAGACACACATCCATTCATGCATACATTCTGGCTGTGCTCAACCATCTGTCTCATCCACTCTGCAAGGATTCACGCATACCTACACATAGACCAACAGACATACATTTGGTGGATGGATGGATAGATGGATGGATGGATAAGAGAAACCCCCCCCCCATGCCAACAACTTTATT
Source organism: Grammomys surdaster (assembly GCF_004785775.1). NCBI lineage: Eukaryota > Metazoa > Chordata > Mammalia > Rodentia > Muridae > Grammomys > Grammomys surdaster. Next base: position 9,516 of record NW_021626569.1, read on the forward strand.
TCTTTTCTCTTGCCTTTTTTATACCTTTTTAGACAAAAGTTGTTTAGAAAAAATACTTTGTATATAAAATGTTCCACAAAATGGGAGTTACAGGAGGATGTCAATACTAAGTTCAGAGCAGCATTTATTCTATAAGCTCATTATAAGTTCAAAGCTACAGTTCCATATGGCCTTGCTTTATCATAGTACACACCTGTGGCCTCATCCTTGGCCCTGACCTAGAATGAATGTTTGTCTTTGATCACAAATGTGTCCCAAGCCTATTTCTCTTTTTGTGTAATTACAAAAGCTCATGGTATTCCTTATTATGCAGCCTTTACTTACTACTAAGAGGAGTGGGCACATTCTATTCTTGATTCTAACTTTATTACATCTTTTTAGCAAAGCAACTAAGACCATCTCTTACAACTTTCTTAAGATTATTTGAATTAAATCAGGAATTCTATAAGATCACCAATTCATCTAAACAGTGTTAATTCATGGAAGCTCATCTTTATGCTGACCTGCAGGAAATTTGGTCAATAGGGTGGGTTAATGCCCAGGAGTCCTTAGGCTATGTGATAGTGGCAGGAAAGACGTATCAGCCGAAAGGAGCAATCCTGAGATGAAGTCTCTTGGGACCTTGCCTCTCAGAGCTCCCTCATCTCATACCAGGCAAAGAGGTGGGTCACCTCCAGGTAAATCACCTGCTAGCTTTAGCCTTTCCTAGGTGGCTACACACACACACACACACACACACACACACACACACACACTAAATTCAAAGGTATTTTAAATAAAATAAAAAGACAATTACTGAAACATTCTGTGTTCCAGACTCTGGACAAGGAGCTTCATAAGGGAGAGGCGGATTTGGCTTGTTTACTTAGTTCCTTTATTTAGGTTTAGTTTTTGAGATAAGGTCTCACTATGTAGCCTTGACTGGCCTAGAACTTGGTATATAGCCCAGACTGTCCTTTTACTGGTAGAAATCTGCCTCTCTGCTTCCACGGTGCTGAGATTAAATAAGTGTCATCATACCACACCCAGCTGGGTTTTGTTTTTTGTTTTTCAGACAAGGTCTCATATAATTAAGGCTGACCTCCAACTTGCCAAGTAGAGGATGCTGGCCTTGAACTCCCGGTCCTCCCTCCCCACTCCCCTCCCCAGCTGCTAGGATTACAGGTGTGCACCACCACATCAGGATGCAGGCTTCCCATACTTCTCCTCGTTTGATTCTCAGGAAGCCCCAGGAAATGTGTCCATCCTTATTTTAAAACAGAGAGCGAGCTGCACCCTGCAGGATCCACACCAAGAACCAAATCAAGGAGGTGAGATCCACTCCAGAAGGCCCCTCCCATCCACGCCCAGGGCAGCTGCATCTCCCAGGTTCATCAAGGTTACCAGGCAAGAATAGACATTTTAAAATCATAGAACCTCATTGTGCAAACCGCTCAAGTGATTTTCCATAAAACTTGTGTAAGGCAGCCTGGCAGTGGTGGTGCACCTTTAATCCCAGCATTTAGGAGGCAGAGGTAGGTGGATCTCTGAGTTCGAGGCCAGGCTGGTCTACATATACTGTTTTAAAAAACAAAAACAACCCCCCCAAATAAATTAATTAATTAAAAACCTGTGTAAGGCAAGAAAGCAGCTGTTACTGTCCCCATTATCATTTTGCCATCATCAACACAAGCTCCACTTAAGCAAGATGCAGTAGGGTGAGGATAACTAGGAGGGGAAGGTCAGGAGTACCTGAGGGGGGTACTGGATGAGACAGTATCAAAACAACTGGGGTGAGGTGGAGGGGAGAGAAAGAAAGAAAAAAACGAAACTGAGGCTTGCCTCCACAGCACCCGTGCTAAAACTTAGAAAAACACAGAAAAGGGTCAGATGGCCCTGCACCAGGACAGCAACACAGCTTCAAAGTATATATGCTGCTGTGTCATAATGTCACATAGCACCACAGCCAGGGTTAGTAACAAGTGCCTGGCTACTTCAGAATCATGCTAAAGAGTTGTAAGTACCTCTAGCACAAGGAAACATGAATGACTCAAGTGACAGACGTGTCAATACTCAGGTCACAGGCTACTGTAAACAGGTCATTACACTGTGTGCATGTGCTGACACGCCACACTGTAGCCCATAAATACATACGATGACTGTGGAAAAATAGAATACGTGTGTGAGTGTGTATGTCTGAGTGTGTCTGAGAAAGTGTATGAGTGTTGGGGAGTATGTATGTGTGAGTATGTGTGTATGTGAGTGTATGTATGTGTGTGCGTGGGTGAGAGTATGAGTGTAAGTATATGTATGTGTGAGTGTCTGAGTGTATACATGAGTGTGAGTGCATGTGTGTGTTGTGAGTGTATGTATGTGTGAGTGTGAGTGTATGTATGTGAGTGTGTGTGCAAGTGTATGTGTGCATGTGTGTATGAGTGTAAGTATATGTATGTGTGAGTGAGTGTGCGAGTGCATGTGTGTGTGAGTATATGTGTGAATCTGAATGTGTGTGTGTGTGTG
>NW_021626570.1:0-3372 GCF_004785775.1 Grammomys surdaster
TGTACCACACATGTGTACATACATACCACACACTCACACACACATACATTCACCGCACATATACACACATACCACACACTCACACCATACACACACACATACCACACACACATGCAGGTACTTGCGCACACACACACACACCCCACAAACATATGCACACACATACAAATACGCACATGCATACACAAGCACACGCATACCTTTGAACATGCACACACACAGGCACACACACCACACAGACACATGCACACAGACACACACACACATACACACTATAACTCTTTCGTGACTCTGCAGCCAACAGAGCCACTTCAGTATCACTAAATACCCACAGTACGTTCATTGCATTCAGAGGCTTCTCCAGAGCAGGCTGCTGGGTAAGTAGGAGGGAGAGAGAGCTCTTGTGCCAGTCTGGAAAGCAGGAAGATGCTTACTCACTTCAGCAGCACTGAGGTGGTCTGAGTCTGGAGACCATTAGGAACAGGGGAGGCCGAGGATTTGCCTGTAACTCCCTCCTGTGTCCTTGTCACCTCCAGGCCCCAGTGAACTCCTCGTGCCAAGGGCTCACGTGCGTTTTCAAGGGTTACTCAACCACGGGCCTAGCCCAACGTTCTCTCTTCAACCTACAAATCTATGGAGTCCTGGGGCTCTTCTGGACTGTTAACTGGGTACTGGCCCTGGGTCAGTGTGTCCTTGCCGGGGCCTTTGCCTCCTTCTACTGGGCCTTTCACAAGCCTCGAGACATCCCCACCTTCCCCTTGAGCTCAGCCTTCATCCGCACACTTCGGTAAGCTAGAGGCAGCCCCCCAGGGATGTGTTAGTTCTAGGAATATCACGGGTCCTGGGGTGCCTCAACTTACCTAACTATCCTCCGCAGTTACCACACTGGCTCCCTGGCATTTGGAGCCCTCATCCTGACCCTTGTGCAGATAGCCCGGGTTATCCTGGAATACATCGACCACAAGCTAAGAGGTGAGCGGACGGTGGTAGGCTGAGCAGCCAGAGCCTTAGAAGGGCAGGCAGACAGGCAAAAGCTGGTGGCTGGCAACATGAATGTCCTTTGTTCCCAGGATCCCAGAATCCTGTGGCCCGCTGCATCATCTGCTGCTTCAAGTGTTGCCTCTGGTGTCTGGAGAAGTTCATTAAGTTCCTGAACCGTAATGCTTACATCATGGTGAGCAGAGCCTCCAGCAGCCCTTGCTCTGTGCCCCTCAGCCCGGGCTCCACCGACAGGTGGGCAAGCTCACCAAAAGTGTGGCTCAGACTTTTCCTGGTCCTCTCAGATCGCCATCTACGGGAAGAATTTTTGTGTCTCGGCCAAAAATGCCTTCATGCTGCTCATGAGGAATGTCCTCAGGTCAGACCACCCCCCAGTGGGGTCCCCTACCCACTCCTCCCATCCCAGAGCTGGTCTCAGAAACGTCCTGTGCTTGGTCCAGTGCCATGCTGTCACTGTGTTAAAATGGGAAGAGGTCTCACTCCTCCCTGCCCTGCCAGGTCCCTCACCCCAGTCTGTCCTTGACTTCCATGTAGGGTGGTCGTCCTGGATAAAGTCACTGACTTGCTGCTCTTCTTTGGGAAGCTTCTGGTGGTTGGAGGTGTCGGTAAGGGTCAAGACCAGGGTTTATGGTGTCAGGAGCCCGCTGGAGTGCGGGAGGTGGGGGTCCTCGGAAGAACAGCCCTGACCGCAGGACTCTTTCCCACAGGCGTCCTGTCCTTTTTCTTTTTCTCCGGTCGTATCAAGGGGACATTTGAAAACCCCGACCTCAACTATTATTGGCTGCCCATCATGGTGAGTGACACTTCTCTCTGCCCCACCCACATCCCCGGAGGAGCCTAGGGGGTCCCAATCAGTCTTGCCTCTTGTAGACCTCCATCATGGGAGCCTACGTCATTGCCAGTGGCTTCTTCAGCGTCTTTGGGATGTGTGTAGACACGCTCTTCCTCTGCTTCCGTGAGTGTCCCCCACCAACCCCCCACCCACACTCAAGCTCTTGCCCCGCCCCCCAGGGTTCTCTTAGAGACTGGTTGCTTGTAGCTTTGTGAACTAAAGGAGCCAGAGGGAATGTCTTCAGAGATTCTAAGGCTAGAGGTTTAGGGAAGAAAGAAGGGAACATACCCCGAGCAGTCTCAGAGAGGAGGAACCTCAGACGGAGGCCTGGCTAGGAAATGTAAGTAGAATTTAAACACAATACACTTCCTAGGAGGTAGTCATAGTGTGTGTGTGTGTGGGGGGAGGGTTCTTCCTTCTTTTATTTAGTTTTTTTTTGGGGGGGGAGGGGAATGCATAGAAGTGAGACAGGATCATACTATATATAGCACAGGCTGACCTGGGACTAAGTCTATAGCTAAGGCTGGCTCAAAGTCATGATCTTCCTACCTCAGCCCCCAAGTGCTGGAATTCTGGTGGTTTTTGTCCTGGTGACAATGGTGATGATGACATAGAAGCTAGAGCCTTGTGCCTGTGACGCAGGAATACCCCCACCACAGTACCAGTCCCCCAGCCATGCACTAAGCAATGGACATGAATATTTTATTGTTTTATGGTTTTTGCTTGTTGGTTAAATTTTAATTTATTTACACCGGGCCTCTCTGTGTATTCTTGGCTGGCTCCTACTTGCTATATAGATTAGGCTGGATCCAACTCAAAACAATCTTCTGACCTCTGCCTCCCAAGCAGGGCATGCACAACCGTTCTCAAGACAGTTTTGCTGTGGAGACCTCAGGGGCCCCTGTATTCTAAGCCCTCTGGTGTCTACCTCCTTAATGTCGGGATTGCAGATAGACACCATGATGGACTGGCATGGGATTTTTCTTTATCCCGTTATCACCCCATGACACATGTTATTTATCTCACTTCGGGTGAGGAGAAACAGGTTATACAGCCTGCCGGGGAGGTTATGTCACATTTCATTAAATGGCTTGGAAAGGAAACCAGGCTGTTCGGCTGTTCGGTTTACACATCCCAGATTGTCTTGGGGGTACAGTCGGGCGCCATTATCATGATCCACCCTGACCAATCGATCTCCTCTGCCACCGCTCAGTCGAAGACCTGGAGAGAAATGACGGTTCCCAGCAACGGCCATACTATATGCCCAAGGGACTCATGAAGATCCTGGGCAAGAAGAACGAGGCACCCACGGGGGCAAAGAACAGGAAGAAGTGAGACACTCATCGTGACCCACCACCGCAGCCCTCCTGTACAGAAGCCCTGCCACCGATGCCTTGAGAATCACCGTTTTGTAGAAAACAGATTTTATTAAAGATTAATGTTTTATATTCTTGATAAGTTATGGCTTTATTTTCAGTTCAAATTCGCTTCTTCTTTTTTTTTTTTAATTAAAGCCCAAATTGCTATCATATGGTTTGATA
>NW_021626571.1:0-3373 GCF_004785775.1 Grammomys surdaster
TGTACCACACATGTGTACATACATACCACACACTCACACACACATACATTCACCGCACATATACACACATACCACACACTCACACCATACACACACACATACCACACACACATGCAGGTACTTGCGCACACACACACACACCCCACAAACATATGCACACACATACAAATACGCACATGCATACACAAGCACACGCATACCTTTGAACATGCACACACACAGGCACACACACCACACAGACACATGCACACAGACACACACACACATACACACTATAACTCTTTCGTGACTCTGCAGCCAACAGAGCCACTTCAGTATCACTAAATACCCACAGTACGTTCATTGCATTCAGAGGCTTCTCCAGAGCAGGCTGCTGGGTAAGTAGGAGGGAGAGAGAGCTCTTGTGCCAGTCTGGAAAGCAGGAAGATGCTTACTCACTTCAGCAGCACTGAGGTGGTCTGAGTCTGGAGACCATTAGGAACAGGGGAGGCCGAGGATTTGCCTGTAACTCCCTCCTGTGTCCTTGTCACCTCCAGGCCCCAGTGAACTCCTCGTGCCAAGGGCTCACGTGCGTTTTCAAGGGTTACTCAACCACGGGCCTAGCCCAACGTTCTCTCTTCAACCTACAAATCTATGGAGTCCTGGGGCTCTTCTGGACTGTTAACTGGGTACTGGCCCTGGGTCAGTGTGTCCTTGCCGGGGCCTTTGCCTCCTTCTACTGGGCCTTTCACAAGCCTCGAGACATCCCCACCTTCCCCTTGAGCTCAGCCTTCATCCGCACACTTCGGTAAGCTAGAGGCAGCCCCCCAGGGATGTGTTAGTTCTAGGAATATCACGGGTCCTGGGGTGCCTCAACTTACCTAACTATCCTCCGCAGTTACCACACTGGCTCCCTGGCATTTGGAGCCCTCATCCTGACCCTTGTGCAGATAGCCCGGGTTATCCTGGAATACATCGACCACAAGCTAAGAGGTGAGCGGACGGTGGTAGGCTGAGCAGCCAGAGCCTTAGAAGGGCAGGCAGACAGGCAAAAGCTGGTGGCTGGCAACATGAATGTCCTTTGTTCCCAGGATCCCAGAATCCTGTGGCCCGCTGCATCATCTGCTGCTTCAAGTGTTGCCTCTGGTGTCTGGAGAAGTTCATTAAGTTCCTGAACCGTAATGCTTACATCATGGTGAGCAGAGCCTCCAGCAGCCCTTGCTCTGTGCCCCTCAGCCCGGGCTCCACCGACAGGTGGGCAAGCTCACCAAAAGTGTGGCTCAGACTTTTCCTGGTCCTCTCAGATCGCCATCTACGGGAAGAATTTTTGTGTCTCGGCCAAAAATGCCTTCATGCTGCTCATGAGGAATGTCCTCAGGTCAGACCACCCCCCAGTGGGGTCCCCTACCCACTCCTCCCATCCCAGAGCTGGTCTCAGAAACGTCCTGTGCTTGGTCCAGTGCCATGCTGTCACTGTGTTAAAATGGGAAGAGGTCTCACTCCTCCCTGCCCTGCCAGGTCCCTCACCCCAGTCTGTCCTTGACTTCCATGTAGGGTGGTCGTCCTGGATAAAGTCACTGACTTGCTGCTCTTCTTTGGGAAGCTTCTGGTGGTTGGAGGTGTCGGTAAGGGTCAAGACCAGGGTTTATGGTGTCAGGAGCCCGCTGGAGTGCGGGAGGTGGGGGTCCTCGGAAGAACAGCCCTGACCGCAGGACTCTTTCCCACAGGCGTCCTGTCCTTTTTCTTTTTCTCCGGTCGTATCAAGGGGACATTTGAAAACCCCGACCTCAACTATTATTGGCTGCCCATCATGGTGAGTGACACTTCTCTCTGCCCCACCCACATCCCCGGAGGAGCCTAGGGGGTCCCAATCAGTCTTGCCTCTTGTAGACCTCCATCATGGGAGCCTACGTCATTGCCAGTGGCTTCTTCAGCGTCTTTGGGATGTGTGTAGACACGCTCTTCCTCTGCTTCCGTGAGTGTCCCCCACCAACCCCCCACCCACACTCAAGCTCTTGCCCCGCCCCCCAGGGTTCTCTTAGAGACTGGTTGCTTGTAGCTTTGTGAACTAAAGGAGCCAGAGGGAATGTCTTCAGAGATTCTAAGGCTAGAGGTTTAGGGAAGAAAGAAGGGAACATACCCCGAGCAGTCTCAGAGAGGAGGAACCTCAGACGGAGGCCTGGCTAGGAAATGTAAGTAGAATTTAAACACAATACACTTCCTAGGAGGTAGTCATAGTGTGTGTGTGTGTGGGGGGAGGGTTCTTCCTTCTTTTATTTAGTTTTTTTTTGGGGGGGGAGGGGAATGCATAGAAGTGAGACAGGATCATACTATATATAGCACAGGCTGACCTGGGACTAAGTCTATAGCTAAGGCTGGCTCAAAGTCATGATCTTCCTACCTCAGCCCCCAAGTGCTGGAATTCTGGTGGTTTTTGTCCTGGTGACAATGGTGATGATGACATAGAAGCTAGAGCCTTGTGCCTGTGACGCAGGAATACCCCCACCACAGTACCAGTCCCCCAGCCATGCACTAAGCAATGGACATGAATATTTTATTGTTTTATGGTTTTTGCTTGTTGGTTAAATTTTAATTTATTTACACCGGGCCTCTCTGTGTATTCTTGGCTGGCTCCTACTTGCTATATAGATTAGGCTGGATCCAACTCAAAACAATCTTCTGACCTCTGCCTCCCAAGCAGGGCATGCACAACCGTTCTCAAGACAGTTTTGCTGTGGAGACCTCAGGGGCCCCTGTATTCTAAGCCCTCTGGTGTCTACCTCCTTAATGTCGGGATTGCAGATAGACACCATGATGGACTGGCATGGGATTTTTCTTTATCCCGTTATCACCCCATGACACATGTTATTTATCTCACTTCGGGTGAGGAGAAACAGGTTATACAGCCTGCCGGGGAGGTTATGTCACATTTCATTAAATGGCTTGGAAAGGAAACCAGGCTGTTCGGCTGTTCGGTTTACACATCCCAGATTGTCTTGGGGGTACAGTCGGGCGCCATTATCATGATCCACCCTGACCAATCGATCTCCTCTGCCACCGCTCAGTCGAAGACCTGGAGAGAAATGACGGTTCCCAGCAACGGCCATACTATATGCCCAAGGGACTCATGAAGATCCTGGGCAAGAAGAACGAGGCACCCACGGGGGCAAAGAACAGGAAGAAGTGAGACACTCATCGTGACCCACCACCGCAGCCCTCCTGTACAGAAGCCCTGCCACCGATGCCTTGAGAATCACCGTTTTGTAGAAAACAGATTTTATTAAAGATTAATGTTTTATATTCTTGATAAGTTATGGCTTTATTTTCAGTTCAAATTCGCTTCTTCTTTTTTTTTTTTTAATTAAAGCCCAAATTGCTATCATATGGTTTGATA
>NW_021626572.1:0-1182 GCF_004785775.1 Grammomys surdaster
GTGTCATGAAGGAACCAGCTCAACTCTAGTGAAGAAGGAAGGGGGGGGATGGTTCTGAAAGGACTAGCTCAGTTCAGAAGAAGCTAGAGGGGGTCATGAAGAGACCAGCTTAGCTCTGGAGATGAAGATAGAGGGGGTCATGAAGAGTCCAGCTCAGCTCAGTGGAAGCAGCTAGGAGTTTCATTAAGGAACAAGCTCTGACCCGACCTGCCGGAACTAGTTGTTCGTGGGGGCGAGGAGGACCAAAACCTGAAAAAGAACAGGCAAGAGAGAAGAGCAGACTCAAGGAAGCAATTGCTTGTCAAGAGTCATCTATTTGAGTGCAAAGCGCCTTTTTATAGTATATTTTACAAGAGGAGGGGGTAAGGGGGTTCAGGTGGTGGAAAAGTACAAAATCTTCTTTGCCTGTGCCTTGAAACATTTCATGTTCTACATAGTACACTGTCTTGAATTATGATCTACCTGCTTTCTTCAAAAGACACGGTACACTGCCTTGAATCTATCTGCAGATGCCAAACAAGATCTTGCGGTTGCCAAGCTGCAGGGGACATTGTGCAGGTGGGGAAAGGTAGGGGGTAAGGGTAAGGGCAAAGGTCCTGGCTTCTGGCATCTCCTCCTTCTCTGTTTAGATGGAGAAAGCATTTTGTGATCAATCTCAACTAGGTGAATTTTGAATTGGGAAGTCTAATTATGGGGGGTCTTGGACAAGTTCACAACCCCAAAACATTGATGTGAGATGAGTCACATCGATGGTCGAAGGCTTTAGGCTGTCGACGATGGGCAAAATCAAGGGACCCTGAGGTGGGTGGAAGGAGGGTGAGGGCCCTGTCTTAGGCCATGTAGGCTGTGCCCACTCCCAGCACCATGCACTCCTTTCTGGCTGCATTGGGTGGGCCACTGGGAAGTGGACCTACAATAATCCCATCATTGGGCTAACTCACAGCCATCCTAATCCCTTAGTGAATATTCAGGTTACCAGCCATTTGTCACTTTGGGGTGTAATATTGTCATAAAGGAAGGCTCCCCAATGTTAGCAGGCCACATCAAGGGCGGCCTTGGTTTAGGAAAAAGCCAATTTTTGTTGGGGTGATCAAGAGGCCAAGCTCCCTAGCAAGAGAAACAAGGCCAGAGCCAGGCATACAAGGAACCCTTCTGGAGGGCATGGAAGTCTAGGGGTTGACT
>NW_021626573.1:0-3994 GCF_004785775.1 Grammomys surdaster
GCATACAAGGAACCCTTCTGGAGGGCATGGAAGTCTAGGGGTTGACTGTAGGGGAAGGCAGGGGGGCTGGCAGCTGTGTCTGTCTCCAGCAGAATCGATTCTGGTTCTTGTTCAATCTTCAGTTGATGGTAATGAACCTAAACCGGCTTCTTGATGGCAGAATCAACCTGGTTCTTAACAAAACTTGTGAAATGGTTAAAGGCCCAGGGGCCAAACAGAGAAGCAAAAGAATGCCAACAAGGAGTCCTAATATACTAGGCAACAAGGTGGTAAGCCAAGGAGAGGTAGAGAACCAGTTTTGATACCATGACTCTTCTTGTTCTCTGGCTCTTTTTCTTTCTTCTAAACTCCTTTTGACCTTGTCCAGGCTATTTTGGACAAGGCCTGTCTTATTGGAATAAAAGCAACACTCTTCTCTGAGGGCCACGCAGAGACCCCCTTCCTTAAGGAAGACAAGGTCAAGTTCTCTCTTATTTTGTAACACCACCTCAGAAAGGGAGGCCACAGAGTCCTTAAGATCTTGTACTCCTTCCTTCAAATTATTTAAATCTTTATCAGTGAGGGACTGGAGATGAGCATAGTGATTATTGGAAGTCACCAAGGAAGCTATACCCGTGCCTGCACCGATGGCACTAACTCCTAGTATGACAGACAAGGTGAGGGCAGTCAGGGGTTCTCTCTTGGTTCTTAGAGAAGATTCTTGATCTATAATATTGAGGAAGGACTCTGGATCATATATAAAAAAAATATGGAAAAATGGTAACAATTACACAATAATCTCTGGACTATAAAAAACTGGGATTAAATATATAAGGGGTCAAGCCAGAAGCACAGGCAAAATATGTACCATTGGGTGCCAGGTTATATAGAAAGGTATCATTGAGAATAATTGTCTGGTTACACACCGGAATCAAGTCCCTAGGGGGGAGCATGAAGGGTCCCAAAAAGCAAAGGCCTATTCCTGAAATGGAGCTATGGGTAAGACCTCCTTCAGGTGAATGAGTCCCAAGTAGTCTGTTACCATCATTGGTAAAAGTGGGAGGGGAGAGGATAGTTATCCCCTCGTAGAATGGAGGAGTAGGTTAAAAACAAATCCAGCATTGTTGATAATTAGGGTCACTGGTATTATGGATAGCCTCGAGAGAAGCATTTACCAAGGAAATAATGAGGTCAGCAGAACTAAGAGAGCCTTTGCGAACAGTGGGCTGAAACATAGTAGCCAAAGGCGCCAAGGGAAAGGATGAAGGTGAGGTGGCAGGGGAGCTGCCGTAGGTTTGGGGCTGGATTGAGGGGCTTTGAGGGGTGTTGTAGAAGAGGATTGGGGCTCACTGCAGCAATATTTTTATTGGGGATGGTCTTAAGAAGTTTTATTGTAAAGGTGAGCCCTGGGTTTGAGCAGCCATATGACCAAGTAGTGCACTCTCTCAGACGCAAGCTCCATATGAATCCTCCAGCCGTCCAGTCTTTATTTTTTCCCTCCCTCAGTAAAGGAAATGAGGAGGAGGAACACCAATTACTTTGACATTGGGATTTTAGAGGATCATTCGTGGACACACCTAATTTCTCCTGTAGATATTTGGAAAGGAATTTTCTCCGTAGAGTAATATAATCCCAGGAGGAATGGGGCCTCTAATATGCATCTCCCATGGTCTCACAGTCCCATGATGTGCAAAAAAAGTCAGAAGAATGGCCACACTTGTAGCCCTGGGAACGATCTCTATGAGTAGGGCCAGGGCATACATAAAGGCCAGATGGATCATTGGCCAAAGAGGCTCTTTTAATATAAGAATTACAGCCGGCAAGATGGCCATCATAATTGGGGTTTAGAGCATCGACAGGCTTATCCTGGGGCCAAAAATGAGAGGGGGTTCCCCAATCAGCATTGGCTCTCAGGGCGAGGGCACAAAGGTCCACCTCTAGAGAGGGCCATGAAGGCTGGGTTCCAAGTGAAGAGCTGGAATTAACAATATCTCTTGCCTGATTTAGTACAACCCAAATAAAATTATAAATCTGATATGAGGAGTGTTGGGGCTATAATTTTTAATGGCAAAATTCAGCTTTTCAAGATGTTTAAAATGGAGTTTTTTGAAAACTGTGGGATCACTTGTAGAATCATCCTAATCACTTTCGTTTTCAATGTCTGAATTGGGTTCGTCCTCAGAGGAGTCAGCCTCAGTCCCGGACTGGAGGCGGAGTGTTTGGGAAGGCTTGTGAGAGGAACGGGAAGAAGAAGCAGGCACAAGACAAGAAGGAGGGAATGCAGCAGGAGCAGAGGAGGGAGGGTGCCGAGCACCGGACCAAGTGGCAGGGGGAAGTGGTGGAGTCTGTTGTGACTCAAAGTCAGAAGCTGCAATCGGGTAACAGGAAAGGCTAAACGAAGGGAATCTTGAGAAGGAGCAGAAGAAGAACAAAGGACTGAGAGATGGGAAACTAGCTTTTGGAGGCGGAGAATGTCCGTCACCTCACGAACCTGAGAAGAGAGGCGGTCCCAAATTTCAGAGAGAGAGTTAGGTAAAGTGGCAGAGGAAGTTGGAAAGGCAAGCGTGGAAAAAGGAGCAGAAGGTGCCATAAGGGGAGGCCAGTCAGGGCTGTGTGTTTCAAGGGTGGCAGCATCACCGGATTCCAAAGGCTCTGGGTCGGGGATAGTGGCTGAAGGAGCCAGCTGTGAGGCCCACGGAGGAGAGGGAGAATCACACTTAGCAGCAGGGCAGGGGGAACAGCTGGGGGCAAGTTTTTGAAGAACAGGGTTGCAAAATTGAGTGAAGGAAGGAGTCCATGAGTCAGAAACTGCTGAAGAATTATAAGGTGGAGGCTGAGAGACCAGTGGAGAGGAATCAGGAGAAGATAAATTTGGATAGAGATGAGGCGGTTCAGAAGGGGGGGGGGACCTGTTCAGGAGGGATGTCTATAAGAGTGAAAGAAATGGAGGCCTGAAACGGAGGCCGAGAGGGCTGACAAGATGGCTAGGTAGAATTAGGCCGAGATTGTGACAGATAATACTCAGCAACAAACAAAAGTTGTTGTTTCCCTGTATCTTTGTCTGTATCCTCAATAATGTCCCTAACAACACCCCAAAAAGAAAAAATTGTTGCAGTAACAGTCGCATCACCTTCAGTTTTAATTTTCTCATTTAATTCACGACCTACCTTCTGCCACTTCTTGGGATGGATGGTAGGACCATCAATCATAAACCAAGGACACTTCTCATCAACAAAGACAAAAAAACTGATAAGATCCTTTTTCTTAACCCTTATTACTCTCTCTGAGTGCATGCTTGAGGTCCTTTATGAAGGATGCCTCCTTAGACAAAGAATGGCCCATTCTTTATGGGATGGAATGAAAATGAAACTTACACGAGGACTACAGGTCATTGGCGATGATCGATCACTGTTTCACCCAATCTTGATGTCATGGCCACTTCTCAATGAGGGTCCATCCAGAGGGGTCCATGCCTCAAGCCTCACGTCTGGGCGCCACTTGACCCGACCTGTGGGTCCTAGTCATTCGTGGGGGCAAGGAGGACCAAAACCTGAAAAAGAATGGGCAAGAGAGAAGAGCGGACTCAAGGAAGCAATTGCTTGTCAAGAGCCATCTATTTGAATGCAAAGCGCCTTTTTATAGTATGTTTTATAAAAGGAGGGGGTAAGAGGGGCCAGGTGCTGGAAAAATACAGAATATTCTTGGCCTGTGCCTTGAAACATTTCATGTTCTACATAGTACAATGCCTTGAATTATGATTTACCTGCATTCCTCAGAAGATACGGTACACTGCCTTGAATCTATCTGCAGCTGGCAAGAAGGATCTTGCAGCTGCCAAGCTGCAGGGGACATTATGCAGGTGGGGAAAGTTAAGGGGTGAGGGTAAGGGCGAGTGTCCTGGCTTCTGGCACCATCCATAAAAACTGCAGTCTGAAATTTTTTGTTATTATGTAAATTGATTGAATCACATCTCAATAGGAGAAAGAGAAATATTTGAATGTATGGTCAGAGGGAC
>NW_021626574.1:0-5742 GCF_004785775.1 Grammomys surdaster
GGGTGTCATGAAGGAACCAGCTCAACTCTAGTGAAGAAGGAAGGGGGCATGGTTCTGAAAGGACTAGCTCAGTTCAGAAGAAGCTAGAGGGGGTCATGAACAGACCAGCTTAGCTCTGGAGATGAAGATAGAGGGAGTCATGAAGAGTCCAGCTCATCTCAGTAGAAGCAGCTAGGAGTTTCATTAAGGAACCAGCTCTGACCCGACCTGCCGGTCCTAGTTATTCATGGGGGCGAAGAGGACCAAAACCTGAAAAAGAACAGGCAAGAGAGAAGAACGGACTCAAGGAAGCAATTGCTTGTCAAGAGTCATCTATTTGAGTGCAAAGCACCTTTTTATAGTATATTTTACAAGAGGAGGAGGTAAGAGGGGCCCGGTGGTGCAAAAGTACAGACTCTTCTTGGCCTATGCCTTGAAACATTTCATGGTCTACACGGTATACTGCCTTGAATTATGATCTACCTGCTTTCTTCAAAAGACATGGTACACTGCCTTAAATCTATCTGCAGATGCCAAACAGGATCTTGCGGTTGCCAAGCTACAGGGGACATTGTGCATGTGGGGAAAGGTAGGGGGTGAGGGTAAGGGAGAGGGTCCTGGCTTCTGGCATCTCCTCCTTCTCTGTTTAGATGGAGAAGGCATTTTGTGATCAATCTCAACTAGGTGAATTTTGAATTTGGAAGTCTAATTATGGGGGGTTTTGGACAAGTTCACAACCCCAAAACATTGATGTGAGATGAGTCACATCGATGGTCGAAGGCTTTAGTCTGTCGACGATGGGCAACGTCAAGGGACCCCGAGGTGGGTGAAAGGAGGGTGAGGGCCCTGTCTTAGGCCATGTAGGCTGCACCCACTCCTAGCACCATGCACTCCCTTCCGGCTGCATTGGGTGGGCCACTGGGAAGTGGACCTACAATAATCCCATCATTGGGCTAACTCACAGCCATCCTAATCCCTTAGTGAATATTCACATTACCAGCCATTTGTCAGTTTGGGGTGTAATATTGTCATAAAGGAAGGCTCCCCAATGTAAGCGGGCCACATCAAGGGCAGCCTTGGTTTAGGAAAAAGCCAATTTTTGTTGGGGTGATCAAGAGGCCAAGCTCCCTAGCAAGAGAAACAAGGGCAGAGCCAGGCATACCAGGAACCCTTCTGGAGGGCATGGAAGTCTAGGGGTTGACTGTAGGGGAAGGCAGGGGTGCTGGCAGTTGTGTCTGTCTCCAGCAGAATCATTTCTGGATCTTCTTCAATCTTCAGTTGATGGTAATGAACCTCAACCGGCTTCTTGATGGCAGAATCAACCTGGTTCTTAACAAAACTTGTGAAACAGTTAAAGACCCAGGGGCCAAACGAGAGAAGCAAAAGAATGCCAACAAGGGGTCCTAATATACTAGGCAACAGGGTGGTAAGCCAAGGAGTGGTAGAGAACCAGTTTTGACACCATGACTCTTATTGTTCTCTGGCTCTTTTTCTTTCTTCTAAACTCCTTTTGACCTTGTCCAGGCTATTTTGGACAAGGCCTGTCTTATCAGAATAAAAGCAACACTCTTCTCTGAGGGCCACACAGAGACCCGCTTCCTTAAGGAAGACAAGGTCAAGTCCTCTCTTATTTTGTAACACCACCTCAGAAAGGAAGACCACAGAGTCCTTAAGATCTTGTACTCCTTCCCTCAAATTATTTAAATCTTTATCAATGAGGGACTGGAGATGAGCATAGTGATTATTGGAAGTCACCAAGGAAGGTATACCCGTGCCTGCACTGATGGCACTAATTCCTAGTATGACAGACAAGGTGAGGGCAGTCAGGGGTTCTCTCTTGGTTCTTAGAGAAGATTCTTGATCTATAATATTGAGGAAGGACTCTGGATCATATAAAAAAATATGGAAAAATGGTAACAATTACACAATAGTCTCTGGACTATAAAAAACTGGGAGTAAATATATAAGGGGTCAAGCCAGAAGCACAGGCAAAATATGTACCATTGGGTGCCAGGGTATATAGAAAGGTATCATTGAGAATAATTGTCTGGTTACACACCGGAATCAAGTCCCTAGGGGAGAGCATGAAGGGTCCCAAAAAGCAAAGGCCTATTCCTGAAATGGAGCTAAGTGTAAGACCTCCTACAGGCGAATGAGTCCCAAGGAGTCTGTTACCGTCATTGGTAAAAGTGGGAGGGGAAAGGATAGTTATCCCCTCGTAGAATGGAGGAGTAGGTTAAAAACAAATCCAGCATTGTTGATAATTAGGGTCACTGGTATTATGGATAGCCTCAAGAGATGCACTTACCAAGGAAATAATGAGGTCAGCAGAACTAAGAGGGCATTTGGGAACAGTGGGCTGAAACATAGTAGCCAAAGGCGCCAAGGAAAAGGATGAAGGTGAGGTGCCAGGGGGGGCTGCCATAGGTTTGAGGCGGGATTGAGGGGCTTTGAGGGGTGTTGTAGAACAGGATTGGGGCCCACGGCAGCAATATTTTTATTGGGAATGGTTTTAAGAAGTTTTAGTGTAAAGGTAAGCCCTGGGTCTGAGCAGCCATATGACCAAGTAGTGCACTCTCTCAGATGCAATCCCCATATGAATCCTCCGGCTGTCCAGTCTTTATTTTTTCCTCTCTCAGTAAAGGAAATGAGGAGGGGGAACACCAATTACTTTGACATTGGGATTTTAGAGGATCAGCCATGGACACACCTAATTTCTCCTGTAGGTATTTGGGAAGGAATTTTCTCCATAGTGTAATATAATCCCAGGAGGAATGGGGCCTCTAATATGCATCTCCCATGGTCTCACAGTCTCATGATGTGCAAAAAAAGTCAGAAGAATGGCCACACTTGTAGCCCTGGGAATGATCTCTATGAGTAGGGCCAGGGCATACATAAAGGCCAGACAGATCATTGGCCAAAGAGGCTCTTTTAATATAAGAATTACAGCCGGCAAGATGGCCATCATAATTGGGGTTTAGAGCATCGACAGGCTTATCCTGGGGCCAAAAATGAGAGGGGGTTCCCCAATCAGCATTGGGTCTCAGGGCGAGGGCACAAAGGTCCACCTCTAGAGAGGGCCATGAAGGCTGGGTTCCAAGTAAAGAGCTGGAATTAACAATATCTCCTGCCTGATTTACTACAACCCAAGTAAAATTTTAAATCTGATATGAGGGGTGTTGGGGCTATAATTTCTAACGGCAAAAGTCAGCTTTTCAAGATGTTTAAAACAGAGTTTTTTGAAAACTGTGGGATCACTTGTAGAATCATCCTGATTGCTTTCGTTTTCAATGTCTGAATTGGGATAGTCCTCAGAGGAGTCAGTCTTAGTCCCAGACTGGAGGCGGGGTGTTCGGGAAGGCTTGTGAGAGGAACGGGAAGAATAAGCAGGCACAAGACTAGAAGGAGGGAGTGCAGCAGGTGCAGAGGAGGGAGGGTGCCTAGCACTGGACCAAGTGACAGGGGGAAGTGGTGGATTCTGTTGCGACTCAAATTCAGAAGCTGCAGCTGCAGGTGTCTGTGAGGAGGGAGCCTGCAATTGGGTAACAGGAAAGGCTAAACAAAGGGAATCTTTAGAAGGAGCAGAGGAAGAACAAAGGACCGAGAGATGCGAAACTTGCTTTTGGATGCAGAGAATGTCCATCAGCTCACGAACCTGAGAAGAGAGGCAGTCCCGCATTTCAGAGAGAGTTAGGTAAAGTGGCAGAGGAAGTTGGAAAGGCAAGCGTGGAAAAAAGAGCAGAAGGTGCCATAAGGGGAGGCCAGTCAGGGCTGTGTGTTTCAAGGGTGGCAGCATCACTGGATTCCAAAGGCTCTGGGTTGGAGATAGTGGCTGAAGGAGCCGGCTATGAGGGAGGCAGAGGAGAGGGAGAATCATGCTTAGCAGCAGGGCAGGGGGAACAGCTGGGGGTGGGCAAGTTTTTGAAGAACAGGGTTGCAAAAGTGAGTGAAGGAAGGAGTCCCTGAGTCAGAAACTGCTGAAGAATTATAAGGTGGAGGCTGAGAGACCAGTGGAGAGGAATCAGGAGAAGATAAATCTGGATAGAGATTAGGCAGTTCAGAAGGAGGGGGCACCTGTTCAGGAGGGATGTCTATAAGAGTGAAAGAAATGGAGGCCTGAGAGGGAGGCCGAGATGGCCAGGTAGAATTAGGCCGAGATTGTGACAGATAATACTCAGCAACAGACAAAAGTTGTCGTTTCCCTGTATCTTTGTCTGCATCCTCAATAATGTCCCTAATAATACCCCCAAAAGAAAAAATTGTTGCAGTAACAGTCACATCACCTTCAGTTTTAATTTTCTCATTTAATTCACTACCTACCTTCTGCCACTTCTTGGGATGGATGGTAGGACCATCAATCATAAACCAAGGACACTTCTCATCAACAAAGACAAAAAAACTGATAAGATCCTTTTTCTTAACCCTTATTACTCTCTCTGAGTACATGCTTGAGGTCCTTTATGAAGGATGCCTCCTTAGACAAAGAATGGCCCATTCTTTATGGGACGGAATGAAAATGAAACTTACCGGAGGATGACAGGTCATTGGCGACGATCGCTGTTTCACTCAATCTTGATGTCGTGGCCACTTCTCAATGAGGGTCCATCCAGAAGGGTCCATGCCTTGAGCCTCACGTCTGGGTGCCACTTTACCCGACCTGCAGGTCCTAGTTATTCATGGTGGCGAAGAGGACCAAAACCTGAAAAAGAATGGGCAAGAGAGAAGAACGGACTCAAGGAAGCAATTGCTTGTCAAGAGCCATCTATTTGAATGCAAAACGCCTTTTTATAGTATGTTTTATAAGAGGAGGGGGTACGAGGGGCCAGGTGGTGGAAAAATACAGAATATTCTTGGCATATGCCTTAAAACATTTCATGGTCTACATAGTACACTGCCTTGAATTATGATCTACCTGACTTCCTCAGAAGATACGGTACACTGCCATGAATCTATGTGCAGCTGCCAAGCAGGATCTTGCAGTTGCCAAGCTGCAGGGGACATTATGCAGGTGGGTAAGAGTGAGTGTCCTGGTTTCTGGAACCATCCATAAAAACTGCAGTCTGAATTTTTTGTTATTATGTAAATTGATTGAATCACATCGCAATAGGTGAAAGAGAAATATTTGAATGTATGGTCAGAGGGACCTCCATTGTGTCTCTCCAAAGACTGAATTCTCGATTTTGTTAAACTTAATTAGTTTGGATTTTTTTTAAAGAGAGAGTCACATATTTTACCTTAGGTCTATCAAATGAGATGACATCCATCATTCAATAATCCTTCTACCTTAACTTTTGACTACGAAATAGGATTACAAAGGAGATCATCCACACCCTGTCAGTTCTCTGGTATTCTATATAAGCTACATCACTATCTGTACTTAGTTGTTGACACACAGGACACATGAATCTAAATATACAATGATCCATGTTCCTATATCCCTGTCAAAATGAAAGGTCCATCTGAATGAAGGATCTGAACTGGTGTCTGTGGCAAGCATCTGCTTTGATTGATACTAAGAAAGGGACTGGAGACAGGTGCTGGCACATACCTTTAATCCCAGTACTCAGAAATCAGTGGCAAGAGAGTCACTGAATTCAATCTCAGCATGATCTATAGAAGGAGTTCCAGAACACCCAGGGTTAAACAGAGAAAACATCTCTCAAAATATCAATTCAAAACAAAGAAAGAAAGAGAAGAAGAAATGGAGGGAGGATCAAAGAACAAATGGTCCTGGGCTGTATGTCTGCACTACCAGTTGGGTGC
>NW_021626575.1:0-2003 GCF_004785775.1 Grammomys surdaster
AGTGGAAAAACATTGAAACAGATGGCTATAAGCTAATGTCAACAGGCTGCTTTTTGGAAATTTACAAGCCTGAGTAGTCATAGACCTTGTAAATAGGTAGCCTTGGCAGACAATACCAACTTAGATAAGGACAAGCGAGTCATAGGCAGTGTCATAGTAAATTGTCCCCTGAAACTTCACCTAGGTAATACCTGGTTCTGAAGATATCTGTATTCCCCCTGATCACCCACACTCCAGTGTCATTCCCTTCCCCACATCCTGCCTTTCTGTGTTTTTAACCCCTGTGTGAATTAATTACGATTTGAGAAAAGAAATGAATTCTTGTGTCTCCTTTGCTGTAATGTCCACACTGGGGAGTTATTGGGCTGCAGGAGAAGGACTTGGTGTCTTACCAGTCACAGATAGTGGTGACAGGTCTCCTATTCCATCAGGGTGAGGAGGTGACTTCAAGATTCCCAGTGTTCTCTCTAACTCTCTGAGCTTTTTATTCATCCTTTGCTTGACAACTTCCAAGGAACCACACCTCCATTGCTGTTCCTGAATTATTGTAAAATGTTATCCAGTCCTAATAAGTTAAATGCAACTTTTACAGGGACTCATTCAATTCAAATGAAAGATATGAATACACAGGCACACAGTGTGTTTCACATCTTTAATTCCAGCACTGATGAGGTAGAGGCAGGAGGATTTCTGAGTGAAAGACCAGGCCAGTCTACAGTGTGAGATCCAGATGAGCCCAGACTTGAAGGAGAAACCTTCTCTAAAACCACAACAAAACAAAGGTATCAATAATAAAAGTGATAAAAGAAAAAAGAAAAATGGAAGTCTAATATACAGCCAATTCACTCCTCAGACCTTCAGTTGTGGAGCATGTTGTATAAATAATCTTCCACTCCTGCTGTTACCTGTCATGCCTTGCAGAGACTCTAGAAGGGAAAACACATTAAAATCCTATAGATACAAACTATGTGTAATGAATGTGTAAACAATTTAATTTTTGTGAAGTCTAATTTCTGTATTTTTAAGGTTATTTTTGGTTTAGTCACATAAAATGTTATGTGTATGTGTGTGGATATGTCCAGACATGTGTACAGTACTCCAAGGGTCCAGAAGAAGGTGGCAATCTTTAGGAGCTAGAGTTTACAGGTATTTGTGGACTTCCTGACCAAAATACTCTTGTCATGGATTGCTATTGTATTTTCTGCTCCCTCGGGAGTCTGTGATTGAGCAGTGGAAGGAAAAGGTGGAGCTGAATGTTTTAAAGAAGGAAGAGAAGGAGGAGAAGAAGGGAAGAGAGATAAGATGGAGGGAGAAAAAAATGGAGAAAGAAGCGATTGAAGATGGAGCAGACCTGCATGGCCTAGAGGACCCAAAAGTAGCTAGGGATTTCATAGATGGACAATAGAGTTGTGTAGTGCTATATTTGTCCAATCTAAGAGTGCAGCTTGTAATTGTATTATTGAGCTGTGTGTTCTTTGCATGGACATTTTAGGGTTGGAGATTTATCATCATAAATCAGATTGGCATAATAGAAGTCTCTAGTGTTTTAATTTCACAGTGCTAAGGGGAGCTGAGTTAGTGGTAGCTGGGATTCTGCACTCCAGCCACAGGGTGTGCATGGCTTGAGATATGCATGCAGCAGCTCCAGCTATGGAGGTGGGCAAGACCACCGATACCTGCTCTTAGCAGGATTTGGCATGGGTTCTATTTAAAACTATATACTACACAACATGGATTACAGTTTGATCCTTTGCGAGAGCCTTAACCAATGAGCCATCCCTTAATTCTCTGACAGAAACTCTTAGTCAAACTTAGCTGATAGTTTCCCACAGTGCATAACTGTACAGTACATGGTCAAAGGGAGTTCTTGGTAAATTAAGACAATAAGACAAAGTAAACCCATTAACAGTTTAAAAAAACAAATATGGAATTAAGGAATTAAGAAGAAATATTTTTAATTAAGAAATTAGAAAGAAATATCTTTTCATATTCTTTGTGTACAT
>NW_021626576.1:0-3989 GCF_004785775.1 Grammomys surdaster
GCATACAAGGAACCCTTCTGGAGGGCATGGAAGTCTAGGGGTTGACTTTAGGGGAAGGCACTGGGGGCTGGAAGCTGTGTCTGTCTCCAGGTGAATAGCTTCTGGTTCTTCTTCAATCTTCAGTTGATGGTAATGAACCTCAACCGGCTTCTTGATGGCAGAATCAACCTGGTTCTTAACAAAACTTGTGAAATGGTTAAAGGCCCAGGAGCCAAACGAGAGAAGCAAAAGAATGCCAACAAGGGGTCCTAATATACTAGGCAACAGGGTGGTAAGCCAAGGAGAGGTAGAGAACCAGTTTTGATACCATGACTCTTATTGTTCTCTGGCTCTTTTTCTTTCTTCTAAACCCCTTTTGACCTTGTCCAGGCTATTTTGGACAAGGCCTGTCTTATTGGAATAAAAGCAACACTCTTCTCTGAGGGCCACGCAGAGATCCCTTTCCTTAAGGAAGACAAGGTCAAGTCCTCTCTTATTTTGTAACACCACCTCAGAAAGGGAGGCCACAGAGTCCTTAAGATCTTGTACTCCTTCCCTCAAATTATTTAAATCTTTATCAGTGAGGGACTGGAGATGAGCATAGTGATTATTGGAAGTCACCAAGGAAGCTATACCCGTGCCTGCACCGATGGCACTAATTCCTAGTATGACAGACAAGGTGAGGGAAGTCAGGGGTTCTCTCTTGGTTCTTAGAGAAGATCCTTGATCTATAATATTGAGGAAGGACACTGGATCATATATAAAAAAATATGGAAAAATGGTAACAATTACACAATAATCTCTGGACTATAATAAACTGGGATTAAATATATATGGGGTCAAGCCAGAAGCACAGGCAAAATATGCACCATTGGGTGCCAGGATATATAGAAAGGTATCATTGAGAATAATTGTCTGGTCACACACTGGAATCAAGTCCCTAGTGGGGAGCATGAAGGGTCCCAAAAAGCAAAGGCCTATTCCTGAAAAGGAACTATGGGTAAGACCTCCTTCAGGTGAATAAGTCCCAAGGAGGCTGTTACCATCATTGGTAAAAGTGGGAGGGGAGAGGATAGTTATCCCCTCGTAGAATGGAGGAGTAGGTTAAAAACAAATCCAGCATTGTTGATAATTAGGGTTACTGGTATTATGAATAGCCTCGAGAGAAGCATTTACCAAGGAAATAATGAGGTCAGCAGAACTAAGAGGGCCTTTGGGAACAGTGGGCTGAAACATAGTAGCCAAAGGCACCAAGGGAAAGGATGAAGGTGAGGTGGCAGGGGGGGCTGCCGTAGGTTTGGGGCTGGATTGAGGGGCTTTGAGGGGTGTTGTAGAACAGGATTGGGGCCCACAGCAGCAATATTTTTATTGGGGATGGTCTTAAGAAGTTTTATTGTAAAGGTGAGCCCTGGGTCTGAGCAGCCATATGACCAAGTAGTGCACTCTCTCAGATGCAAGCCCCATATGAATCCTCCGGCCATCCAGTCTTTATTTTTCCATCTCTCAGTAAAGGAAATGAGGAGGAGGAACACCAATTACTTTGACATTGGGATTTTAGAGGATCAGCCGTGGACACACCTAATTTCTGCTGTAAGTATTTGGGAAGGAATTTTCTCCGTAGGGTAATATAATCCCAGGAGCAATGGGGCCTCTAATATGCATCTCCCATGGTCTCACAGTCCCATGATGTGCAAAAAAAGTCAGAAGAATGGCCACACTTGTAGCCCAGGGAACGATCTCTATGAGTAGGGCCAGGGCATACATAAAGGCCAAACGGATCATTGGCCAAAGAGGCTCTTTTAATATAAGAATTACAGCTGGCAAGATGGCCATCATAATTGGGGTTTAGAGCATCGACAGGCTTATCCTGGGGCCAAAAATGAGAGAGGGTTCCCCAATCGGCATTGGCTCTCAGGGCAAGGACACAAAGGTCCACCTCTAGAGAGGGCCATGAAGGCTGGGTTCCAAATGAAGAGCTGGAATTAACAATATCTCCTGCCTGATTTATTACAACCCAAATAAAATTTTAAATCTGATATGAGGGGTGTTGGGGCTATAATTTTTAACGGCAAAATTCAGCTTTTCAAGATGTTTAAAACGGAGTTTTTTGAAAACTGTGGGATCACTTGTAGAATCGTCCTGATCGCTTTCGTTTTCAATGTCTGAATTGGGTTCGTCCTCAGAGGAGTCAGCCTCAGTCCTGGACTGGAGGCGGGGTGTTTGGGAAGGCTTGTGAGAGGAATGGGAAGAAGAAGCAGGCACAAGAAGAGAAGGAGGGAGTGCAGCAGGCGCAGAGGAGGGAGGGTGCTGAGCACCGGACCAAGTGGCAGGGGGAAGTGGTAGAGTCTGTTGAGACTCAAAGTCAGAAGCTGCAGCTGCAGGTGTCTGTGAGGAGGGAGCCTGCGATTGGGTAACAGGAAAGGCTAAACAAAGGGAATCTTGAGAAGGAGCAGAGGAAGAACAAAGGACCCAGAGATGTGAAACTAGCTTTTGGAGGCAGAGAATGTCCTAACCTGAGAAGAGAAGCGGTCCCAAATTTCAGAGAGAGAGTTAGGTAAAGTGGCAGAGGAAGTTAGAAAGGCAAGCGTGGAAAAAGGAGCAGAAGGTGCCATAAGGGGAGGCCAGTCAGGGCTGTGTGTTTCAAGGGTGGTAGCATCACCAGATTCCAAAGGCTCTGGGTCAGGATAGTGGCTGAAGGAGCCGGCTATGAGGGCCACAGAGGAGAGGGAGAATCAAGCTTAGCAGCAGGGCAGGGGGAACAGCAGGGGGCAAGTTTTTGAAGAACAGGGTTGCAAAAGTGAGTGAAGGAAGGAGTCAGTGAGTCAGAAACTGCTGAAGAATTATAAGGTGGAGGCTGAGAGACCAGTGGAGAGGAATCAGGAGAAGATAAATCTGGATAGAGATGAGGCAGTTCAGAAGGAGGGGGGACCTGTTCAGGAGGGATGTCTATAAGAGTGAAAGAAATGGAGGCCTGAGAGGGAGGCCGAGAGGGCTGACGAGATGGCTAGGTAGAATTAGGCTGAGATTGTGACAGATAATACTCAGCAACAGACAAAAGTTGTCGTTTCCCTGTATCTTTGTCTGCATCCTCAATAATGTCCCTAATAATACCCCCAAAAGGAAAAATTGTTGCAGTAACAGTCGCATCACCTTCAGTTTTAATTTTCTCATTTAATTCTCGACCTACCTTCTGCCACTTCTTGGGATGGATGGTAGGACCATCAATCATAAACCAAGGACACTTCTCATCAACAAAGACAAAAAAACTGATAAGATCCTTTTTCTTAACCCTTATTACTCTCTCTGAGTGCATGCTTGAGGTCCTTTATGAAGGATGCCTACTTAGACAAAGAATGGCCCATTCTTTATGGGACGGAATGAAAATGAAACTTACCCGAGGACTACAGGTCACCCAAACTTGATGTCGTGGCCACTTCTCAATGAGGGTCCATCAAGAAGGGTCCATGCCTCCAGCCTCACATCTGGGCGCCACTTGACCCGACCTGTGGGTCCTAGTCATTCATGGGCGCGAGGAGGACCAAAACCTGAAAAAGAATGGGCAAGAGAGAAGAACGGACTCAAGGAACCAATTGCTTGTCAAGAGCCATCTATTTGAATGCAAAGCGCCTTTTTATAGTATGTTTTACAAGAGGAGGGGGTAAGAGGGGCAAGGTGGTGGAAAAATACAGAATATTCTTGATCTGTGCCTTGAAATATTTCATGGTCTACATGGTACACTGCCTTGAATTATGATCTACCTGCCTTCCTCAGAAGATACAGTACACTGCCTTGAATCTATCTGCAGCTGCCAAGCAGGATCTTGCAGTTGCCAAGCTGCAGGAGACATTATGCAGGTGGGGAAAGGTAGGGGGTGAGGGTAAGGGCGAGTGTCCTGGCTTCTGGCACCATCCATAAAAACTGCAGTCTGAAATTTTTTGTTATTATGTAAATTAATTGAATCATATCTCAATAGGAGAAAGAGAAATATTTGAATGTATGGTCAGAGGGAC
>NW_021626577.1:0-3429 GCF_004785775.1 Grammomys surdaster
ATGGAAGGAAGGAAGAAAAAGAAGGAAGGAACTAAGGAAGGAAGGAAGGAAGGAAGGGAGAGGGGAAGTGAGGGTAGAGGAGGAAGGAAGGAAGAAGAAAGGGAGGGAGGGAGGATGGAAGGATGGAAGGGAGGAAGGGAGGAAGGAAGGAAGGAAGGAAGGAAGGAAGGAAGGAAGGAAGGAAGGAAGGAAAGAGGAGCCTAGTCTGGTGAAGGGTTAAAGAAGATAGCAGTACTTTGGGGCTCACACATCCACACTGTTATGAGAGCTTTTATTGACTCTCATGAAAGTTTGTCCACAATGATAAGGAATAACACAGAGTGGTTTTCATACATGTCTGAAAGAGCAAATGTCCAATTTAGAAATGCTTATGTTCTTGTTGAATCAAATGATTATAGATCAATGGACTTTGTAACTTCAGAATTACCCCATCTGCTTTCAACATCACACACCTTTCCTTACATAGGACACTACAGCTCTGCATGCTTGTCCTGAGAACTCTTTAGCTCCTGGATCTTCTGGGGCAGAGTCTTGGTCCAGAACTGCAGCCTTCTGGCCTTCAGGGCTCGGCCCACAGCAGGCTGGGTGTTCAGCTGCAGATACTGCTCATCTTGGTCAAACACAGGCCAGTAGGGTAGACCCTCACTGTTGGGGTTTCTGTGGATATGGCAGCCAGCAAGGAAGAGTGAAGGTCTCTCCCTCAAAGCCTGAAGCTCATATTTGGTGAAAGCAGTGGATAAGCAGACCAAGGGCCTCAGGGAACAGATGGTCTGGTGTACTGATATAGATACAAGTGTCACCACCAGTGTCTACTGCATGTGTAGCAAGGCCTGCTGACTAGTTTTGTGTCTCCCTGTCAGAGGTACAATATAAAGGACAGTACCACAATAGTGTGACTCACCCACCCAGTCACTGGGATGAACTGTAAATGACAGCTAGAAGGTATCTGCCTGAGTGTGCCCTGAGGTGAAGACTATCATGTAATTAAGGACCCATGCATACTAATGGTGCACACATTAGACCCTACTGTAACAAGGTTGAGAATGGGAAGTATTCTCACCCATTTCTGGCAAAGTTGGTCCAGTACTTCATCATCCTCCTTTTTAACAGCTCTTCCTCCTTAGTTACTGGAACTGCAGACAGAAGGAGAACCAAGTGTTATCCTCCTCATACAGGTGCCAACTCATGGTCTCCTACAGAAATCACATCCCAAGTCCAAACCCTAAACCTGGTTTATTCCCTCTTTCTTCCCACTCTGAATACAAGATTGATCAAAAGCACTACTTGATGATTCTCAGGTTCATTTCTACAGTGTTGTGTTCTCATTCCTTCTAGTACAAGCCAAACTAGGAAGGGCTTATATTCTAACTCTAGAATATTTTAGGGGGAGCAGTCTGGGAATTTATGTAAAGCTCTGATACGTGCAACACTTCTCCTGTTTCCTCCCAGACTCGCAATTTCCCAATTGGACAGAGAGCTCAATAATCCCTCAGGAATTCATTTGATGCTCCATTTAGCTCTAGGAAAACATGAAAGACTCACGATTCATGCCACCAAAATAGGAGCCAAAGACAAACAGAAGGTCATCACCATGGTCCGCCTTCACATGGGATGGCCTGGCATCCTTGATGAAGCTGGGCAGATGCTGGAACTCATAGAAGTACACAGGAGTGTGGGAACCTGGAAGGGAGGACACATGTTGACATGATTTCTCATATGGAACTTATCTGCCCAACCTTTATTGATAAGAAACCTTGCTCTATACTTATCTGGAATCACATTTGAGTGGTGAGATCCAGACTGGATTACTGGACATGGGAAACCTTTGTTAAACAGAGACCCTGACATTGCAGGCTGAGTAGGTGATAAGACACTGAGGGTAAGTAACATGTTTCCTCTTATAGCCCTGGATAGTATACCAGCCTTTACACTAGACTTAGATTTAGTCAGAGAAAGCTGCCTATCATAAGACCCATAACAAAAACATGTGCCTGGACTGGACATTGGAGAGTTCACCTTGGTCCCATAGATCTGACCATTCCCTGTCATTGCTCTTGTCCCAGATGTACTCACGCTGGAAATGTGCCACTTGGAGAGCAGGGATCACAAACATGAAGTCCCCCAGCATGTCTCTGAACTGTGCTTGAAGGATCTCTGGGTCCTCAGTGTTCCCCATGTACTCTTCCATTAACAGGTCACTACATTCTGAAGGTAGCATCTGTACCAGAAGCAATCAGGAAGAATGAGGACAGGAGGCAGCAGCCTGTAATTAATGAATGTGGCCAGCAATAAAACGGGGTGTAGGGGAAAAGAAGAAGATTTTCATTGATTCCCCAGAGAAACACACACACACACACACACACACACACACACACACACACACACTCACACTTTATTTTTGGGGATGTCATCTGGGAAAAATATACAGGAACCTTCTCTACCAGGACAGGAACCAAGGTCTCTCTCACCGTCTGTGATGCAATGCTCTTCAGAACAGCTGGCAGAGTCTCTCTGGTTATTTTCTCTATGATATGGTCAATGCCCATGTACTGGAGGCAGAGAATAGTCTTTAGTATTGGATGGTATGGAACTACATCACGGTATCTCTGAGTTCAGAGTACCCACCATTGTGTTCTCAGGGGATTAGAACTACGTCTCACCTTGGGAACAGCTAAGCCACATTCATCTGTGGTGATACCAATGATGCTGGGTACAGGATGAAAATCCTTAGAGACCAATAGCTCCAGAGGATGCTTGGGAAAGAATTTCCCATCCACAACACCAGGGATCATCTTGAAGACCTACACAGCATTGACGGTTAGTGCAGAAGATCAATCATATAAACTTTTTAATTCCCATGAATATCCACAACAATTTCCTATATCCTATCTCATGCCAGGGTTCTATGCACACTCTAGGAAGAACTTTACATGATAGTTAGATTGTTTTGTTCTTTTTGCACATTGTACTGAAAGGACACCAAACCATGGAGATCAATTAGCATATTTGAATTGTAAGTAATGGCAATTCCACATTCTGTTCATCAGGTCCTCCAAGACACACATTTCTCCCAACCTGGTTAATAGCCAGGATCTCTTGTTTACTCTTTGCTCGCAGGCAGTGTATCAGGGCTTCTGAGTCTGGAGCCCCACATCCAGATAGGTTGGCTACTGTCTGTAAATGGAACAGATAGATAATGGTTACCTTATCCCTACTAGCAGGGAGGAGAGTTTCTGTGATTCTCCTAGAAGTTATTATCCCTAAATACCACATCCTAGTGTTTGTTGTGTATGAATGGAGGAAGTGAAAGTTTTTACATTTTATGTTGTTCAGAGGTGATAGCTGGAAAGAATATTCTACCTGCATATTGTCTTGTTGTTACCTCTCTCTCTCTCTCTCTCTCTCTCTCTCTCTCTCTCTCTCTCTCTC
>NW_021626578.1:0-3781 GCF_004785775.1 Grammomys surdaster
CTCTCTCTCTCTCTCTCTCTCTCTCTCTCTCTCTCTCTCTCTCTCTCAGTGTGTGTGTGTGTGTGTATGTTACTCACAGGTGACAATAGTTATGGTGTACCACATTTTGCCCATAAAGGTCAGAGCACAGTCTCAGCTGTTACATGTCATGATATCCCTTGTTTGCATTTGTCTACACCAGCTTAGCTGGCCTATCACCTCCCAGGAGTCTTCTGTCTTTGTTTTCTACACTGCCATAGGAACACTGGCATTTCTGACACTAATTGCCACCATCAGCTTTGTAAGGACTCAGAGGATTTAAACTTGGAACCTCACAATTGCACAGGAAATATTTTTATCATCTGGCCCCTTCCATAAATTCATGTGTTCTTGTTAGATTTCTTTTTCTCAACTCAACTCAATCCATGATCATCTGGACAGAGGAAGTTCAGCTGAAAAAATTTCCTCTATCAGATTGGTCCATAGGCAAATTTGGGCGTTTTTTCTGAGAAATGACTGATGCAGAAGAGCCCACCTCACTGTATGCAGTGCTACCCATGAGCAAGTGTTCTGGGTTGTATAAGAGGGCAAATTTAGGAAACCACAGGTAACAAGCCAGTAATCTTATTGCTCCTTTGCCTCTGATTAATTTCTGGCCTCCAGGTTCATGCCTGAGTGCATAATTTCCTCAAGATAGGACATAAGATGTGAGCTGAAATAAACCTTCTCTTCCCCAAGGAACTTTTGGTAATCACATTTATCACAACAATAAGAAAGCAACTGGCAAACCAAGCATAAGTGTTTTTGTCAATGACAGAAGCAATGGATAGAGTTTTGCTATCATATAACATGCTCAACAAACATAAAATTCACTTAAATGGATACCAGATCTCAATAGGCAGTGACTGAGGTAGCATTCTAGGGGCTGGTGTTCTTGAGGGCACTTACCTTGTAGATCCCCTCAGAAGTGTCAGAAATGAGGTCAGGCAGCAGGACCACTCCACTCTGCATAATGGCTCCATGAAAGAGTCCTTGGGACATTGGAGACACAACATGGGATGACACACTTGTGCCTCCTGCTGAGACGCCAAATATAGTGACCCTGTCACGGTTGCCTCCAAAGTAAGCGATATTTTTCTGCACCCAGCGTAGGGCTGCCACTTGATCCAGGTATCCCCAGTTGCCTCTGGCATGCTGGTCTCCAGTGCTGAGAAGTAGCAGGAAGAAGAATTGCATGGCTGCCCATGTACTACTTAGTCCCCATTACCCAGCCCAGTGCCAGGCTTACCTGAAGAAGCCAAGGATACCCAAGCGATACTGGATGGAGACAACTACTATTTCCTCAGTAGCTGCCAGTGTGGATCCATCATTCACAGAAGCCCATCCTACAGTCAGTCCACCACCGTGGATCCACACCATCACCTGGAGACAGCAACTCAGATGCCAGGAGGCCCACACACAACCCAAGCTCATCAAGACTCCCCACCAGGTTATCAACTACTTTGTTCTGTGCAAGTCGACCTACAAACAGATCTTCTCAGGATCTCAGGAAGTTAGCCACAGAAGAGGAGCTTTAGGCCTGTGAGCATGTTTCCATTCCTGCTTTCCCAACAGAAAATCTCAGCATCGATTAGACTCCAGATCTAAATTAAAGTCATTGTTATTCTCAGACTCATCTAAGTAGAAAAACAATGGAGTGTCTTCCTAGGTGACTTTTCTGATTGCTAATCAGAAAGGACTTGAAATCCCACTGGCAGGGATATCTTGTTGCTTGAAATTTGGATAATGTCAATAGTCGGTCATTGTGCATCATCCTGAGTTGGTGTGCCAAACTGATAGAATTCCTGATTTAATCTAATAACTAGACCATCTTACCTCCCAGAGCCCCAGAACTCTGAATCACACACACACATACACACACACACACACACACACACACACACATTTAAGCAGCTTACCATGTGCTGACATGCCCTTCTTGATCTCAATAAGGTAAGACTACTAATCAGGATCTAAACTACAGTGAAGCTCAGAATTATTTTGTTCCTTCCTATCTGCCACAGAAATAAATGACCTGTTCCCAATGGCCATATCCTGACACTCACAGGCAGGTTAGAGCCCTCATGGGCATGGGCTGGTGTGTAGACGTTGAGATACAGGCAGTCCTCAGACATAGGGATGGGACTCAAGGTCAGCTTCATCTCTTTCATTTCCTCTGAATTCATCATATCAGTCTGCAGACACCTAGTAAAAATGGAATGCAGGAATTCCAATGTATGTGGTGGTCAAATCTATTTCTTAGTCTGAATTTTCTCTTAGGCACTCATAGCTGCTGCTTTCCATGATAGCTTGCTAACATCATTCTTCTCTAAGGTCCCTACCCCAGTACAGGCCACCAGTCCTGTGCAAATGGAAATAGAGACAAATTTTTTCATGGAGGCCTCGCCATACATAGCTATATTCTGGGGACTACTTTGTGGAGACTTATAACAGCTTCACTGAAAATTATACACTTTCTGTTTCAACATTCAATCCTTATATATATAAAATCTAAATCTGGGTGTGGTGGTTAGATTTGATTGTTGACTTGACATACTCTAGTCACCTGGGAAAAGAATCTTACTAAGAGATTGTCTTGATCCTGTTGGGAGATCAGCATGCCAGTGGAAAGTTATGTTGATAATGTTCTTTGCAATAGGAATACCTGACCATGGTAGGAGGCACCATTCCCTAGGAAGGGTCTGTTCAGTTGTATAAGAATGGGGAAGGTAAGTGAAGGTTAGTAGGCATGCCTGTGAACTTTAAACTCTATTCCTCATTATGGAGGTGATACAATCAGGTTTCTTAAAAGTTCTGCCTCTGTGAGTTCCTACCTAAGTTTGATTATATGTTTGAACTGTCAGCTATAATAAAATATGTCTTCAATAATTCACTCTAAGGATATGTTATCACAGCAACAGAAACAAAACAGAGATACTTGGGTCAAGGGATACTGTCCCCACATAGCAACTATAGGAATAAATGGACAATACCATTTTATAGGATAGTAAGGCGTTCTTCAGTTAGCTTCAAAGTGCCAATAAGGTACCTCCTTGTTCCACATAGTCTCCAGTTGGAAGCATGTGTATTTTTCCTTAGTGAATGATACAGGTACAGTGAATGATCACAGGGACAGTGAAGAATGGGCGCAGTCTCTGCTCCTTACTGCAGTATCTTCAACTAACTCCCTACAGGTAACAAGCTCTGATCCAGCAGGCTTGCAGCATTTCTCTACTATAATCCTTAGCACATTTGTCAGAACCATGCAAAGGAGATGCCCCTCAGCACAGGCAGAAAGTTACTATAAAGCTAAGGTGGAGGAAGTACTTCACTTTGGCCTAGATCACAGGCTTAAAGTCCCCTAGATCTCAGAACTTACATGGCCGGCTCTGAGGTTGCATCCCTTATACCACTCCATGGCTCAGGGTCCTCAGGAGGTGCAAAGCGCAGTGGTCCTACAGGAGGCTTGGCAAAGGGAATTCCCAGGAAGGTATGGACACCAGCTTTAGTGTCCCTCATGTGGACAAAGCTGCCTCTCACCTGGCCTGTGTGTGTATTCCTGATGGGACTGGCTGAGTCCTGGCCTGTAAGTAGAGAGATGTCATTAGCTGTCACCACAATTGGGAATTTCTCCCTTGTCATCACCATGATACATGGAGGAGGTAAGCTGGGTGGTCTCAGTTCTGGAGCAGGTTGTGGAAATGAAGCTACTGGATCACCTAGGGACAGACACCTTGTCCACTTACCTTCTTGCAAACTGACA
>NW_021626579.1:0-2806 GCF_004785775.1 Grammomys surdaster
GTTTGTTTGTTTTTTAGGTTTTTTGAGACAGGGTTTCTCTGTGTAGCCCAGGCTGTCCTGGAACTCACTCTGTAGACCAGGCTGGCCTCGAAGTCAGAAATCTGCCTGCTTCTGCCTCCCAAGTGCTGGGACTAAAGGCGTGTGCCACCACTGCCCGGCGAATACAGATTTTATAGCTCCCACAAGGTTAACTTAAAGTGGCCCCTAAACTGTTATGGTTTTGACCCTCCAGCGACTGCTATTGCTTCGAAACAGAAAGGTCCCATGGTCTAGGGTACTATCTGGAAATGGACATTGTCAGAAAGGCCTGCTTTGCCTCTGTAGCCCCTTATGTTCTCTTGTGGTTTCAGGTAAACACAGACCCACTGAAGCCCACACACAAAATGACATTGAAGAAAGTTTAAGTTTAATGTCTACTCCTGCCACATGAGCTATGGGACAAATGTAGACTCTGTCTCATCCACCCACTCAAACCAGTGTGTACCTGAGAAACCTCTGCAGCTTTGAAACTCTGTCTCCCTTGGAACTATATTTCCCTGAATCATAGAAAGTAAGAAGAATTTTTTACTTTATTTTATTTTACTTTATTTACTTATTCATTTTCTGGGGTTTTTTTTTTTTTTTTTTTGAGGGAATGGTTTCTATATGTAACCCTGGAACTGTCCTAAAACTCATTCAGTAGACCAGGATGGCCTTAAACTCAGAGATTTGCCTGACCCTGCCTTCTGAGTGCTGAGATTAAAGGTATGCACCACCATCCCCAAGCTTTTTTCATGGTTTTTATTTATGTGTATATGTATCTATGGTGTGTGTGTGTGTGTGTGTGTGTGTGTGTGTGTGTGTGTGTCTGAGTGTATACCAAAGGAGGTAAAAGTAAACGAGGTCCTGTTGTGAGCCACATGATATGAGTCCTGGGAAATGAACTGTGGTCCTCTGAAAATGCATCAACTGCTCTTAACCAATGAGCCATGGCTCCAGCCCTAGGATTCTAATCAAGTATTGCTAAAGGATAACCCTCATCACAACTCTTCTACCAATTGCTAAACTATTCTTAATGAAAGTGGAATGCAACACTAAGAACTTCTAGAAACTGGACTTTCAGTTTTTAAGTCTGTATTTAAAATCATTGCTGTGTGTTAGGAGCACAGCATCCCAGAGCTGTGACTACAGAGCCTGTCTCTCCCCCCAGGAATGCACAGTCAGGAAGGTTCAGAGGCCAAGCACCACTGGTCAGGTCGCCATAGGGACCAACAGAACCACAGATGGGCTTACAGTCCACTCCACTCCCAACAGCTCTGGCAGCTCAGCTGGCTTGCTCCCCCTTACCTGAGGACAGGGGTCCCCACACTCTCCATGGTATGGCTGGTAGTCTCCCTCACAGCTCCCTAGTTCAGCATCAAAGGAGAATCCTGGAAGGAGCTCACAAACTACCTACCACTGGTGCTTCTGTATGCTAGGCTTTCCCAGATTTGTTCATTAGCCTGGGCTACCCAGCTGGACGTCATGAGAATAGTAGGTCCCCCTGGGTGAGCAGAAGTCAAGTTACTCGGGCAGCACAGACCTTCCTAGCTCTGCCCTTCAACCATAAGGGCAGACAGGGCCCTAGTCTGGAAAATTGGTATTTTAGTAGAAACTCTTCCAGTCTCACAAAGCACTTCCAAGACAAGAGGTCCCTTTTGTGTATGGTCCATTACACACTCAATGACCCTTGGAGTCACTTCTGTGTCTCATAGGTGGGAAGTCCTACAGGCAAACACAGGTCAGATTTAAACAGTAACAACAATTAAGCCAAAGAGCGGAGATGAAATTCAATACATAGAGGAATATATGGAAGAAAAGAAAAATAATTTGCAAATGATGTAATTATAATTTTAAAAATTATTTTTTTAAAGTGGAAACCAGCTTTATGGCCCCATGTGCACTAGGGACAAGAAGTCTGTAGAAGACCACACCAAGGATTGCTCACAGTTTTTCTCTCAGGCTCTCCATCTGCAGCCAAGAAAACAACACTCTTGTCAGACATGGCCGGATCAGTTTGTCCACATCTTCTGTTTTGGTTAACTAGTATAACTACAGTAATTTGATTTCTAGAATTAAATTCTGTTTCTTCTTTAGATTCCTGAGTGCTTGGTCTGTGGACCTAAGAAATGGCCTTCAGGACTTGTATTGATCATCTAAAATTGATTACTTGAGTACTCGTTGGTAATCCCAACTGCTGCCAAAGCAGGAAGGTTCCCACCCTCCTTCCTGCCTTCCTGTTCTGTGCTGTGACGTCACTGAACACAATTCTTACACAAATTCATTTGTAATTCCCCAATAAAAGCCAGGGAGGGCAGAGTACAATCATTCACTGGTCTCTTTTTCCTTCTCCCTGACCGGCCTGGAGGAGTTGCAGGACTGTCTTTCAAGCACTGGGCAGCAGAGGAAGGATCAGGTGTGCAAAACAATTTGCAATTACATAGTGTGAGGCAAGCTGGAGCTATAGGAAACATTGCTCTAAACAAAAATAAATAAACCAATAGAACTTAAGAAACACAGAATGAAATTCTTTTTTTTTAAACAAATGCATTTTACTCAAGAATGTTTTCCTTGTCCAAGCATTCACTCCTGTAACAACAGTGTTAAGACATCTAAAGGCTTACCTACAGTTTGTCCTTATTGTGGTGTGATTCATGTAAGAGCAAACAAGAATGTATGTTTGGAGTCAGAGAAATCAATCCTTCTAAGTTGATGGTATCATTTGGAAAGATTTAACAAATGCTGCCCTGGTGGAGGAAATATGTCACTGGAGGTGGGCTTCAGAGTT
>NW_021626580.1:0-4527 GCF_004785775.1 Grammomys surdaster
TAGGTATTACATGGCTACCATGCGAAAAGGCTTTACCACACTTCTTACATAGGGTTTCTCTTCAATGTGTGTTTTTCTATGTATTTGGAGATAACTGTGTTGTGCTAAGGCTTGATCTCATTGATTACATTGGTACAATTTCTCTAGATTATGTTTTACTTTGTGTTTCTGGAGGGGACTCTGTTGTGAAAAGGCTTTACCACATTGCTTGCATTCATTGTTCCTCTTTCACAATCAAAATTAAAGAAGAGCTCAATAAACAAGGAGCACCTTTCCTCTTACTTTAAAAATGAATTAAAATTCATAGTCTTACCTATAGCAGTGAGGTTCCTGTAGGTCCCCAGC
Organism: Grammomys surdaster; assembly: GCF_004785775.1. NCBI lineage: Eukaryota > Metazoa > Chordata > Mammalia > Rodentia > Muridae > Grammomys > Grammomys surdaster. Next base: position 346 of record NW_021626580.1, read on the forward strand.
ATAATATCTGTGTAGAGAGTCTTCTGGGAAGGATCCAGCAAAGCCCATTCTTCCGGAGTGAAGTTAATGTGGACATCATCATATGTCAGTGCATCCTAAAATATCCATACATGTCTTCAACAGAAAGCATAATTCTGACAATATATTGAATATATACTTCCTTAACAATACATTCATGTAACTCTGGTGATTTCCACACTTACTCCATGACACACAAATTCTAATGTAATCACCAAGGCCTTTTAGAAGGAAATTGAAAAGGAGGTCCACCCCTGTCATTTCTGGGCCCTTTAAATAGGATGTAAACTTACAGGAGAAAGGCCTATTAACAGCCACACAGTCAGAGACAAATAAATCACTACCATACACATCAGAGAAATGGTCTGAATGATGACTAACTACAAAAAAAAAGCAAGGCTGGCTCATGCCTTGAATTGTACCACCCAGGAGGCAGAGATATGTGAATCTCATTGAAGACCAGCCTAGTCTATGTAATGAGTTTCAGGACTGCTTGAAGTAAATATTAAGAACCTGCCACCCCCCCCCCCAAAAAACAACCACATAAACAAAAAACACATGCAAAAACTCTGAAGGTCTCAGTGAACTTCTTACAAAGACTTATGTATCCACTCCAGTTCTGTATTCATCTTCCAGTAAACTGAGTGTCACCATTTAAACTGTACAATTAAGAAAAAGTTACTAGAAGAGAATACCTGTTGAAACAGCTAGAGACAGACAGATGAAAATAAAAGCAATGTATATATAGACCTTAAAAAAACACATAGGGCAAGAGGTAGGGAACAGGAATTAACAGCACATGGTCTTACAGATGAGATGGGTTCAAGTGTCACTGAGATGGGTTCAACTGTCAGTGTGACAGATGACAACTCACAACAATCAATAATCCCAAGTTCAGAGGTTCTCAGGCCATCTTGTGACTACTGTGAGCATCATACACATGACATGTGATGGGCATCCATGCATACAGGCAAGATACTCAGAATCATTAAAAAATATATATAAAAACATACAAAAGATAAACCTACAAATGACAAAGTCAGTTTTCTCCAAGACATGCAAGAATGGTTCAACATACAAAAAAAAAATCAGTCAATATATTCCACCATATAAATAAAATGAAAGAAAAAAATAAAAAATCACCTGCCCATCTCATTAGACACAGAAAAGGCCTTTGTCAAAATCCAATAGCTCTTCATAATAATAAAAGTGGTCAGAGATCAGGAATATAGGTGACATACCTACACATAATAAAGCCTATAGCCAACAACAAATTAAATGGAGAGAAATTCAAAGACACTTTACAAGTATCAGAAAAAAAAAAACAAAACAAGGTTGTTTAGTCTATCCATGTCTATTCAAATAGCACTGGAAATTCTAGCCAGAGCAATAAGACAACTAAAGGAGATCAAGGAAATACAAATTAGAAAGAAAGTAGTCAAGTATCATCATTTGCAGATAATATGATAATACATATAAGTAGTACCAAAAATTCTACCAGCTGGTAACACCTTCAGCAAAATGGCTGGATACAAAATTACCTCAAAAAATATCATAGCTCTCCTGTGTATGAATGACAAATGGGCTGAGAACATTATGGAAACCAACACTTCACAGTAGCCACAGATAATAAAAAAAAAATCTTGGGGTAACTGTTCATAAGCCAGTAAAAGACTTGTTTGACAAGAACTTAAAGTCTTTGAAGAAAATATCAAAAGATTGAAAGATGTCCCCACACTCAGGCATTGGGAGAATTAACATAGTAAAATAGACATCCTACCAAAAGCAATCTACAGATTCAACACAATTCTCATTACATTCCAGCACAATTATTTTCAGATCTTGAAAGGACGATGCTTAATTTCATATGGTATGATAAAAAACTCAAGAGACCTAAACTTAGGCCTAAACAATAATAGAAGTTCTGGAGGTATCACCATCCCTGATGTCAAGCTGTACTATAGAGGTATAGTAATCAAAATTTCATAATATTAGCATTAAAAATGACATTTCAATCAATGCAAGCAAATCAAAGACTCACACATAAATCCACATACCTATGAACATTTAATTTTTGATAAAGAAGCTGGAAAGATACAATAGAGAAAAGAAAGCATCTTCAACAAATGGACCTGGTCTAACTGGATATGCATATGAGAGTACACAAGTACATCCGTACTAATCACCCTGTACAAAACAAGTTCAAATGGACTATAAATCTCAACATAAAAGGAGAAACACTGAACCTGATGGAAGAGATAATAAGAAATATCCTTCAAGACATTCACACAGGAGACAGCTTCCTAAACTGAACACCAACCATGCTAGCACTAAGATCAACAATTAATAAATTGGACCTAATGATACTAAAAAGCTTCTTTAATACAAAGAACAACTTCAATAGGACAAAACTGACCTGTACAGTGAGAAAATATTTTTACCAACTCCACATCTTACTGAGGCCTATATCCAAAATATATAAACAACTCAGTAAGCTAAACATCAACAAGCTTAACAATCCAAGTACAAAATAGGCTATGGTTCTAAACAGAGAATCCTCCATAGTGGAATCACAAATGGCTAACAAACACTTAAAGAAATCTTCAGCATCTTCAGGGAAATTCAAATCAATTCCATTATGAGATTTCATCTTACAACTGTCGAAATGGCTAAGATCAACAGAATAAGTGACAGCTCATACTGGCAAGGATGGAGGACAAGGAGAAAATTAACCCATTCCTGTTGGGAGAACAAGCTTTACAGCCACTATGGAAACGGATATGGTGGAACCTCAGAAAGTTGGGAATCAAGACTTCAAGACACAGCTATACCACTCTCGGGCATCTACCAAAGAGATGTTCTATCTTAACACAAGGATGCTTTATCAATTATATTTATAGAATATTTATCCATAGTAGGCAGAAAGTAGAAGCATTCTAGGCATCCCTCAGTGGGAAGAATGGTTAAAGAAAATGTGGTATATTTAAACGACAGTACGTTACTCAGCTGTTAGCAAAAACAGGATCATGAAATTTTCAGGCAAATGCATGCAATGAGAAAACATCATCCTCTTGAGTGTGATTACCCAGACTCAGAAAGACAAACATGGTAGGTACTCACTGAAAATTAGATATTAGCTATTAAGTGAAGGACAATCACACTGCAATCCATGAACCCAGCGAGGCTAAGTAACAAGAAAGGCTTTGGGAGTGAGGATGGGCAAGGATCTCCTTCTTGCAAACTGGAGATAGAATTTTTTTTGGGGGGGGTGGACTAGGCCTGAGGAGTGCAGTGCGGGGATGGGAACAGGATGAATGGATGGGGGTGGAGGGAGGGCTGGACTGAGTGTATTTGAGGAGCAACTACTGGAATAGCTGGGCTTTTATGGGCCAACATAGAAACCCAGTGCAGTGGAACCTTCCTGGAACCTATGAAGGTGAGCCTCATAGTCTTGTAGTAATGGAGTAATGAAACCTGAATAAAGCATCATCTCTAATCAGGGCAGGCTTCCCCTGGTGGGACTGAGACACCAACTCAGCCACAAAACCTTCGACCCACAACTTGTCCTGCTTACAAGATGTGCTGGGCCAGTGGTGGCTCAGAGCTTGTGGGTTTAGCCAACCAATGACTGACCTAACTTGAGACACAAGCCACGAAAGGAAGTTCATGCAATGACACTGCCTGGATAGCCAGGGACAGGAAGGTGGATGGCTCAGAGAGCTAAGGTTAAACCAAATATGACTGATTCAGAAATTTTTTTCAATTTAATTATTTCTTATGATATTCTGCTATATTCATAGATGCTGCCTAGCTCGACAGTCAACAGAGAGGCTTCCTCCAGCAGCTGATGGGAACACACGCACACACCCACATTCAAACATCAGGCAGAGTTCCAGGAACCCAGGGGAGGAAGAGAAGGAAGAACTGTTGGTATCACAGGTGATGAGGACACCATGAGAACCCAGCACAGAAGAAAGTAAGGATGACGATGACTCATGGGGACTCAAGAAGACTGAAACAATTATGGAGCCTGCTCGGGTCTGTGCTAGGCCCTCTGCATACATCCATGGTTGTTCACTCAGGAGTTTTTATAAGGATGGAGGTACCTCTGGATCTTTTGCCTCTTCGTGGAACCCTTTTCCTCCTATCGGGTTGCCTCTTCTT